>NC_057723.1:54962304-55007316 GCF_004010195.1 Chiloscyllium plagiosum | reverse complement strand
GAGCACCCGGAGGAAACCCACGCAGACACGGGGAGAATGTGCAAACTCCACACAGTCAGTCGCCTGAGGCGGGAATTGAACCCGGGTCTCTGGCGCTGTGAGGCAGCAGTGCTAACCACTTTCTTTAACTGCAGAACTTTTTTTTTGCACAATATATAACAATTTATCCAAAGGCAGGCTGTAATTTTAACATTGGGTTACAATGTAAAGTATCATTTTTGCTTCCCCTTCAACACTTCTCCTGATTTACATTTCTATGGAGTTCAAATTTGCTCAGTGTATTCTCTCCTCTTCCAATATCTATTTATGATGTGTCAAATACTTTGAGAATTTGTCTCAAATTTGCTTGTGCTTCATAAGGTAATAAACTCTAAACTTACTTTTGTATTATCTCTGAAATTGCAGTAAAATTGCAACTAGGGAGAGGCAATAAATGCTGGCCAGACAGCGACACCCACATCCCAAATGAATTTTAAAAAAATCCAAAGCTGGGAAAAAATAATTTGAGAATATTAGATATTATAATCAAATGCAATTTGCTTTTTGATACTTTTTTTGTGTTCACTCTCATCAATTATAATTTTCTACACAGGAAAGAAAACAAAAGCCCAGAGAAACATTGATTATCCGGCATTCAATTAACCGAATTTCAGATTATCCGACTAAGATCGCAAGGTCCTGATGCTTGGCTAACTATGTTATCCGGCATTTGATTATCCGGAATTCAATTAACCGAACAAAATACTCCCCACCTGTATCCTTCGGATAATTGAGGTTCCTCTGTATTGACTCTAATAATAATCCTATAAATTATACTCTAATTATTTATTTGTTTTAGTAACAGCAAAATTATTTGCTTGACATAAAATATTAAGCTATATGTTGTTGGTGTCAGTTTATATAGAATTAATACACTGAAAATAAAAGATCTGTTGCCCTTTGTATGACAAAGTTTTTTGACATAGGTCATCCTTCAAATTAACAGTGTGGTGCATCTTGTACGCAAAATATGAGTGGAATATTGACAGTTGAAGCCATCTTATTTACAAAAAGCTCTCAAGACAAATCAGCGAATATAAACTTGATGAATCAGGAACCTCGATCTCAAGGTTAAATCCATTAAATGGTTTATCCTTCCTTGTTCCCTGAAATAATGCCCTTGAGTATTCATTATTGCTTGATTAAAAACAATACTAATAACTAATTAGCTCCTTTTAAAGGACACTTAAGATGCATAATATAAATGCATCATATTCTCTTAACAAGTGAAATAATTTAAATTCAATGGAAGTGGGAAGATGTGAAGCACATTGATGATTTGCTCTAATGCACAAAAAGTAAACTGCCTTTCCCAAGTCTCTAATTTAATCCCTTCTATGTCATTAACCATCTCCACTTCATAGCCTGAGAAGGATTCTTACTGGGGAATCTACGTATCAGAACAAAGCAGTATATTGTTGAAATACTGAACAAAAGTGCTAGTAAAATATCCTGGCTAGACCTTTAAAACATTAAATGCTTTAATTTGTAAGCAAATTAACATCAAATTCAGGCAGTAGTACAGAAAAAGGATATTTTGCTACAGTGTCTCATACTACTTATTAATATTTTCCAATCAACCTGTTCAAACCTCTTAGTTATGAGGTAGGGACACTATCACTGTACCACGAGGGCCTTTTGATGCAACTTATATCATGATGTTAATGATTTGCATGGGAATTCAAACAAATGCTTTCAAAAAATAAGCCATTGGTGATCTTATTCATGCTTAATGGCTTAATTTCACCTATAAAAATCCATTTTATATTGTTGGTTATGTGAAGTCCAATCCAGGAATTAATCTAGGCTGTGATGCTATGTAAGGTGCTTTAGTCTCCCTTGAAAAGGATGTTTGGATATCAGTTTGCAATAACATACATAACTCCATTCAGGTTTCCTTACCAAGTAATTGGCTTCTTCAGCAGACTTCACCTGAGATGAGTGGCATCATTTGGAGACTTTGAAAGAGCCTTTCCCAATTAACCTTTATCATTCATTTTGGCTTTCTCCTGCTGTGCCTCTATCATAAAGACACATATGATACACAAGATTTCTGAGTAAGTAGATTCAATTGGATTTTGCAGAGTAAGTGGGAAATCTTTATTATAATTCACACCACCAGTCAGTGATTAAAGTCAGCCCTAATAAGGTTTAAGAAATGAAGAAGGTTCATATTTAAAATAGGAATTCAAGTCAATTTTTTTGATTTTTTTTGTTTACTCAACCAGAAACTCTTCAAATGCAACAGGGCAACAACTATTGAGATAAAGAAGCTTTGAGAGATCTACACTCAGTAACTTCAGTTCAGTAGGATCAAAAGATTAGACTTGGCAGGATCTGATAAAACAATGTAAATCCCTGTAAGCAGATTATCCCAACTGCTAAAAAAGGATTTTTATACTTTAGCGATTTGAAGTGTTGAATATGATAGGACTTTTATTTCTATTTCCTGAAGAGTTTATTTTCAGAATAAAAATGAGTAATGCTTCTCCATTGACACACAGTTACTTATCAATGCAGGTTTTATAACATGAGAAAACATTGGAACTGTAGGTTAAGATAATGGCAGTAGTCTGTTTCTCACCAGATTTATTTGTATTGAAAATACAGTTCAGAATTTTCTACTGCCTTAAACAATGTGAGCAACAGTGTGAAACTTAGGGAAATACAGTGAAAATTGAAAAATCAGGTTCTCAAATTTGAGAAGAATAAAATCTGAACATCCCCTTAGGGTTTGTAAAGCATATTCTGAATCTCAATATACAGTAAGTTCTTCTATAATGGGATGGTTATGTTCTTGTGCAACCTTGCATTATAGAAACAGTGATTAAGGTGTTGACGCTGTAATTGCATTACAGCTAACGCACATTTTAAAAGTTCATGCTGTAGAAACAGCATCTCCAATTCATCAATTGAGTTATAGTGAATTCGTGTTGACAAAATGTGTGTTATAACAGAACGACCTGTAATCAGCAACAACTGTTTTATTTCCATGTAGTTGCATCTCATTATTAGATAATCAAACCTCATTCTCCACATTTCCTAAGTTTCATCTCCTTTCTGGGAAACTAAATGTGATCAATACCTGACTTGAAAATCAAAGCAGTTATATCAAGGTGGCATTGGCTTACTGTGTGCTTATTCAGAACTTCAAACAACTCCAACTCCACGATCTCCTTATATGCTCCATAGACAGTGTCCTTCTCCATTCTTTGCCAAACAAATGGACAGCACCAAACTACCACATCATCAGGACAACGTTTGGACTGATTCATACACCTCTTCAGTCCTTCAGTACTTCACTTTAGAGGTTTAGAGAAACTTATAACTTGCACACATTTAGGTCTTAGTGTGTGCGTAAACACCCACCTCATGCCTCTGTGCATGAAGTATTCTATGACTGTTGGCTCATTTTCTTAGTGCTCACTCATTTTTTTCTTATAAGTTGCCAGGCTCTCTGGTTTGTTTTGCCTTTCGGAGAAGAGAGAGGTAAGCAGTTTGGTATGCTTCAAAGCACTAAGCATTAACGAGGTTATCATATTGCTGCATACACTGTGCTACTTCAATGCTACATCTACAACCAGATCCCAGATCTACCTGCCTCGTTGTCACATTGTATACTTCTTAGAGACCATTTAGTTTGCCCCAATTTTCTGACGGCAATAGCATCTGGGATTTTACTGATACGTTTTCCAGAATCCTCCAGTTTGTATGCTTCTCTTGTGATGTGGAGATTCAAGTAGCCCAGTGTTTCAACAATAACAGGAGGAATGCACTGTAACTCAATGTTCCACCAATCCACCAGGTTCATAATTAGTGTTAATTTTGTTGACTCACCAAAATGGACAATCATACTCTTTTGTACTACTACCAAATCAAAACAAACATCTACCAGATATCTTTAATAATCTCAAAATAATCTGTTTATTATAAATACATTTTCTTAAAGTAAGTGGCAAATATTGCATATTTAATCTATGATCTGGAATCAAATCTATTACGTTAATCTCACACTCAGCACACTCAGCACAAACAAAGCAAGTATCTGGAAAGTTAGAGTGTTTTAAAAATTAGACAAAAGAAGAGGGTAAAAATTGTCTCTGAGTTTAAAAATCCCGGGTGGGATTTTAACCAGGATTCCCTGGGTCCTGGGATTGTCAGTCTAGTGATAGTGCCACTGAGCCATCACCATTCCCCCTAAGCTAAGGCCTCTTTGCCTTTGTAAAATTTAAAAACTTATCAGAGTGTATCTTGAAGCAACCTCTCCATTTCCAGTCTGCATTAGCTGCTCCAGCTGACAGTGGGGCTGCCAATCTGTCAGAGTCAGAGAGCCTCCTATTGGCAGAGTCACACCAACCTAACTTAATTGAATAGAAAATGCCACATCTGGTTATTAATTGGCCATTATCATGAAATTCAAATCAGCCATCCGACAGGGTGTGTGAAGGGACCCAGAAGTGCCCCTGATGTTAGCCTATTATCTCTAATTTGTAATGTGTCTCAGTTTTAGCATTTTACAGGGTAGCGATGAGTTTGTTAGATAGACTAGCCCTTGCATAAGCTTTTGCAATTGATTCTATGCCTTATCAAACCACTCAGCTAAATTAAAAATAATCATTTTTCATTCTTGAACTCCGCAGGTTATACAAACTGTGAAACTTTAATATGGCCAACCACTTAAATTATCCTTTAAAACAAACTAATGAGAAAAAATAGACAACAGCTTATCAATAGAAATCCATAAACTTTAAACTCCACCAGAGTTCAAAATTGATTTTGTTTCAACTATCAAGACCAAGTTTAGTGACTTAATTATGAAATGAGCCATCTATGTTTATCTTGAAAGAAAATCAGTGAATTTAAGCTTTGTACCTCTGCTAAATTTATAACAATCACTTTCCAAAGCCACACAGTATTTTATGATGAGATGCTTCTTAATCCTTTGTGCCATTTTGTGGTACGAGAAGATTTAAGTTTTGTTCTATTTGTTCATATTACTGACTAAGTCAGCATTTATTGCTCATTCCTAGTTGCCCTTCAAAAGGTGGTGATGAGTTTCCTTCTTTAATTGGTGCCATAGGTAGACCCACGATAACATTTGGGAGGAGAATTCCCAGATTTTGACCCAGTGACAATGAAGGAATGGCAGCATATTTCCAATTCAGAATAGTGAGTATCTCTTGGTTCAAATCCCACCATGCATCCCGGGGGAATTTGTTTCCTCCTCGTTCATTTAATTTTTAAAAACACTTTGCAGATACTTGCACATGGTGGTGTTCTCATATATCTGTTGCCCTTCTATTAAGCCATTCTAAATGGTAGTGGTTATGGGTATGAAGATGCTCTCTAAAGAGCATTGGTGAATTTCTGCAATGCATGTTATAGATGGTAGACACTGCTACTAATGTACAATGGTGATGGAAGGAATGATATTTGTGGATGTGATGCCAATCAAATGGGTGCTTTGTCTTGGATGACATTAAGCTTCTTGAGTATTTTCAGAGCTATGCTTACTCAAGGAAGTGGAGCATATTTCATCATATGCCTGATTTGTGATTTGTAGGTGGTGGACAGGCTTTGCAGAGCTATTCATTGCAGGATTACCTTACTCTGACCTGCTCTTGTGGCCATTGTATTTACATGGCTGGTCCAGTTCAGCTTCTGGTCAATGGTAACCCCAAGATGTTGATCGTGAGATTCAGCAAGGGGCAAGGCTTAGATTCTCTATAGTTTGAGATAATCATCACGTGATGCTTGTATCATGCAAATGTTATTTGCCACTTGTCAGCTTAAACTTGGATGTGTTCCAGATTGGACATAGACTGCTTCAATATCTGAGGAGTCACAAGTGGTACTGAATATTGTTCTCCGATGATTGCATATCCCTGTTTCTGACCTTCGGATGAAGGCAACAGTTATTGATGAAGCAGCTGAAGATGGCTGGGGTGAGGAAATTTCCTTGACGAATTCCCACAGAGATGTTCTCGAGTTGAGATAACTGACCTCCAATAACCATGACTATTTTTCTGTGGCAAGTTTGTCACCAATTAGCACAGTGTTTTTCCCGATTCCTGTTGACACTACGTTTGCAAGGACTCCTTGGTGACACACTTGTTCAAATATTACGTTGATATCAAAGGCAGTCATTCTCATCTCAAATCTGGAATTGAACTCTTTTATGTATATTGGAACTAAGGCTGTTATGAAGTCACGAGTTGAGTGGCCTGGCAGAACACAAACTGGATGTCACTGAGCAGGCAATTACTGAGCAAGTACTGCCCAGTTGCACAATTGATAACCCCTTTCATCACTTTACTGATAATCAAGAGTTGATTGATTGGGCAGTAATTGACTGGGTTGCATTGGTCATGCTTTTTATGCACAGGATGTACCTGGGAAATGTTCCACATTGTTGGGTAGATACATGTGTTGTATTGCATTGCTTATTCGAGAATATGTGTTTTCAGCATGTTTGTTGGAGAGTTGTCAGGCCCCAAAACCTTTGCAGTATCCAATGCTTCCATTCATTTCTTGAAAACATGAGTGAATCAAATTGAGTGGTGGGCATCTCTGTTGCTGCGTATCACTGGAGGAGGCCAAGATCGACCATCAACTCAGTACTTTTGGCTACAGGTCATTGCAAATAATTCAGGCTTATGTTTGTGCTGGGCTCTCCATCATTGAGGATGGAATACTTGTGCGATCTCCTCTCCAGTGAATTGTTTAATTGTCTACCACTGATCATGACTGGATGAGACAGGACTTAAAAGCTTTGATCTGATTGTGGAATCTTTGTAAATCATCATAATGTAGTTGATCTCATGACTAATGTCAATCAGAGAAAAATCACCAGCTTAGCATGAGCATGTGGAGAGACAGCTCTCGGACATGATACTAGAGAACTGTTACTATTTACAGATTTAAATATTGGAGCGGTAGAGTCCATAAAACTCTTACTTAGTGATAAGGAAGAAGCCATCTTATAGACAGATCCCTACTGTCAGAGGTATTCCAGTCTGGTATCTCAATGTGCAGATACCAATATTGGTTTAAAGCACAAGATATAACAATGTTTTATTATTGTTATTAGCTATGTAAGCAAAAAGAAGCCTTATTACTTCTCTGTTCAAGCTGAAACATTTTCCAGGTCTTGCTGCATGAGGCACAACCTGCTTCAAAGTCTGAGAAGTTGTGAACAGTATTGAACATTGTACAGTCGTTCAAAATTTCTGATTTACTGATTTTTTCATAGTCATGCCTAGCACACTGTCTTTCAAACCCTTGGAATGATGGTCTAGGGCTGAGATTATTAACTTCCATCAACTGGAATTATCTTCCTTTGTACTTGTGATGACACTAACCAGTGGAAAGCTGGTCCATGTATGGAGCAAAGACATAATAAGGCATATTGCTGAATGAACATGCTCAAACCCAAACTAAGCATCAGTGACCAGATTACTACTGTGTAAGTACCACTTTATTTCAATAATGTCTATCATTTTGCCAATAATCTGATGGGATAGTCTCTGGCTAAATTGAGTTTGCCTTGTCTTTTTATGGATAGGACAAACCTGAACAGTTTTCTATATTGTCAGTAGTTACCAGCCTCGTGGCTGAAAGAATTTTGCCACAGGTATAACTTGTCTAGAACAAGTCTTTAGTACCACTCTTATAAGCTTTGATTTCAGCCATTTCTTTGTATCACACGGAACAAATTGAATTGCTATAAGCAATTATCTGTAATATTGGAAAACTCAGGAGGTGATCGAAGTGATTCATCTACTCAGCATTCCTGGCTGAAGATCATCACAAAGGCTTTAGCCTTGCCTCCTCTTCTGCTTCATTGTTAAATTGTCTATCAGCATGCATGAATGGTTGTGGAAGTACTGTAGAGACTTGATCTGATCCACTGTCAGATCATTTTGCTCTGTTTATAACATGCCGCTTCCCCTGTTTAATATGCATGTGGTTCAGTCACCAGATTGGCAGCACATTTTTAGTAAGCCGGGCATGCTTCATTGCATTCAGTGAATCAAAGTTGATTGCTTGGCTTCATGGTAAGGATAAGTGAGTGCTAAATCATGAGATTACAGATTATAGCTGAGTACAATTCTGCTCCTACTGATAGCCCAGAGTGCCTCAAGGATACTTTATTTTGAGTCGCAGATCTGCAACTGTCCAAATTGGCATGGTGGCTGATGCCACACAACATAAGAATTTCTGTCATAGTCACTCTATTAATACTGTAATTTCAATAGGTAGATTAGTGAGGCAAGAGAGTGTAATTTATTTTCTCTCTTTGTTCTTTCACGCTCTGCAGGCTCAGTCTGGCAGGCATGTCTTTCAGATCTTGACCAACTTGATCAGAACTGATCAACTGTTGGGCATACTCTTTGAAATTTTGTATCTGCATTCTGTCCCTTTTTTCCCTTCAGTACTTCTTCTAAGTGCTGTTTGACATGGACTAAAGATAAAGGGAAAGACACCATAGTCTTACCAGACCATAGGATTGCTCTTTCATTAGAGAGAGACAGCTGTTTAACTTTAGGGTCACTTGAGAGGTCAAGCTGAATCATTCATGATAACCTCAGCCAGTTCAGGAATTGAACCCAATCTATCAGAAAACTGAGCTGATTTGGTATTGCTCGTATCCCAGATGATGTCACTATTGGGCATCGGATCATGTATGGAAATCTACATGATAGATCGTACTTTTTTTCTTCTTAATTAATGGAAGTAGAACAGGTGTACAAAAATCAGATTTGATTTTAAATAATAAAAAGAAACTTATTTCACAAAAGAAATAAAAATAAAATACGACAAACCAAGCTATTTTATATATAACTACATTTGGGAGATTTCAGTACACATGCAAAACATAATGGTATTTGCTTTCCAACACCATCACTTTCCAATTAATCAAAATCCAGAGAAATTTTCTTTTCCAATGAAATGTGTAAGATTAACTTCACTTCTTCTTTTCATTCCTGTCCTATGTGCTTTGACATCTTTGCCTTAGATATTCACAGAACTGAAATTTTAGACATTGTCAGTTTTGAATAACTAATTCAGATTTTTAACCAAATATTCCTGGTCAGGAAGTTTCAGAAATAATCCCTATTATAAAGGCAATCTATTTCTTTAATTGTCCTGAACAATCCCATTTTCTAAACAAGACTTTATAAGTTTCGAACTACAGTCAGATCTCCTTCAAACTGAACCCAAAAACTTTTGAACAATTTTTATTTGAAAAAGAAGTTGCTAATCAAGATTCTGCTACAATTAATAGTTCAGTGTTTTCTCTCTCCTGTCATAACCTCCAACAATACCGCTGCTAACACTCCAGCATTCTTACAGTCACCTATTTTCTTCAATAATGCTTGCATTACTTGTTACTTTCAAACTCATGACAATATAAATTACATAGCCAACATTTAGATATGTATATATTGCAGTTCTAGCATTGCCCTATATTTTGGATTATTTACAATGCTGACAGTCTCAATGTTTTGCCAGAAACAGGAACTTACCTTGATATAGAGTCATAGAGTCATAGAGATGTACAGCATGGAAACAGACCCTTCAGTCCTAAAGTTCCTAAATTCTTCATAAAGACAATTAAATTGTGATGCTGATTCACAAAAAGAAACATATGGACATTTGGTCAAAATATTGGTCAAGGAGGTTTGTTATTAATCTGCTTCTCAAAGAGGACAAGAAACTGAAATCCTGAGAGGGGTAATTGCAGGGTTTTAGGTCCTAGACATTGAAAGCAAGACAGCCAGTATTGGAGATTAAAACTGGTCAAGCAAGAGGTCAAGGTAGGAGGAACTCCAGTCCTGTGGAGGGGGATAGAGTTCAGAAAATAACAAAAACAGGGAAAGGTAAGGAATTTGGAAACAAAGTTGAGAACTTTAAATTAAAATGTTGTCAGATTAGGAATCAATGTCGAATAACAAGCATGGGAGTGGAGTGTAAATGGGACTTGCACGTTTGCATACAGGTTAACATGATTTCTCTTCACAAATGCTGTTTGATCTGCTGACCATTCCATCAATTTTGGTTTTTATTTCTTGAGTGTTACTCATTTGTCCGGGATTCATCATGCAATTATGTTTTTGTTAGAATTTTCAGGAGACTCACAATTAATAAATGGAATTTATCACTGCTTAATGCAACAAATGTACAAGAAAGAGAATTCCAAAAGTTCCTAAAGAAAAACAGAAAATTCTGGAGAAACTCAGCAGGTCTGGAAGCACTTGTGGAGAGAAAGCAAAGATAACATATTGGGCTCAGCGACTCTTCTTCAGAACCAAACTAAAAGTGTTAAATTCATATTTGTGTCTGGCTTCACTGCTGAAGAGACATATAGAAGCCTAGAAATACATGTAAACTGAACATAAAATTGAGGGAGGACCTTAAAGCAATTGTAATTAATATAACTCCATAGAGGCCAGTAACCTGACACCAAGTCACACCTTTGTTTTACATGTGGAGAGTCCTTGACACTGACTCAGTTCTGTCAGAGCCAGTTCTCAGAGTGAACAGGATGTCTGACACTCTTGTTCTTATCTATCAGCCAAGTCTCCCTGACTGGACCAGCTTAATAGCCCCAATCAGGGAACTCATTCTATGATGTCCACGTAGTTAACCTCATTACAGTCATTATGATAATCACCATGTAACAAATACTAAAATAACTGGTAAAGCAAATGAAGACAAGTCCCCAGGTCATAGAGTCAGAGTCATAGAGATGTACAGCATGGAAACAGACCCTTCGGTCCAACCCGTCCATGCCGACCAGATATCCCAACCCAATCTAGTCCCACCTGCTAGCACCAGGCCCATATCCCTCCAAACCCTTCCTATTCATATACCATCCAAATGCATCTTAACTGTTGCAATTGTACCAGCCTCCACCACATCCTCTGGCAGCTCATTCCATACACGTATCACCCTCTGCATGAAAATGTTGCCCCATAGGTGTCTTTTATATCTTTTCCCCTCACCCAAAACCTATGCCCTCTAGTTCTGGACTCCCCCACCCCAGGGAAAAGACTTTCCCTATTTACCCTATCCATGCCCCTCATAATTTTATAAACCTCTATAAGGTCACCCCTCAGCCTCCAGGGAAAACAGCTCCAGCCTGTTCAGTCTCTCCCTGTAGCTCAGATCCTCTAACCCTGGCAACATCCTTGTAAATCTTTTCTGAACCCTTTCAAGTTTCACAACATCTTTCCAATAGGAAGGAGACCAGAATTGTACACAATTTTCCAACAGTGGCCTAACCAATGTCCTGTACAGCCGCAACATGACCTCCCAACTCCTGTATTCAATACTCTGACCAATAAAGGAAAGCATACCAAACGCCTTCTTCACTATCCTATCTACCTGTGACTCCACTTTCAAGGAGCTATGAAACTGCACTCCAAGGTCTCTTTGTTCAGCAACACTCCCTAGGACCTTACCATTAAGTGTATAAGTCCTGCTAAGATTTGCTTTCCCAAAATGCAGCACCTCGCATTTATCTGAATTAAACTGCATCTGCCACTTCTCAGCCCATTAGCCCATCTGGTCCAGATCCTGTTGTAATCTGAGGTAACCCTCTTTGCTGTCCACTACACCTCCAATTTTGGTGTCATCTGCAAACTTACTACCTGTACCTATTATACTGGCATCCAAATTATTTATATAAATGACAAAAGGTAGAGGGCCCAGCACCAATCCTTGTGGCACTCCACTGGTCACAGGCCTCCAGTCTTAAAAACAACCCTCCACCACCACCCTCTGTCTTCTACCTTTGAGCCAGTTCTGTATCCAAGGGATTAGTTCTCCCTGTATTCCATGAGATCTAACCTTGCTAATCAGTCTCCCATGGGGAACCTTGTCGAACGCCTTACTGAAGTCCATATACATCCAAATGGATTTCATCTTAGAGTCTTGAAACAAGTGAAGTTTAAGAAGCATTGGTGTAATTTCCAAAATTCCCTGGATGTGCCAACCGATTGGAAAATAGTGAATGTAACTCCTCCCTTCAAGAAAGAAGGGAGGCAAAAGCAGAAAACTACAAGCCTGCTAATCTGACATCTGTCATTAGAAAAGACACTGGCATCAATTATTCAGGAAATTATAGCTAGGTATCTTGGAAGTTTTAATACAAGAAGAAAGAATTAAAACATGTAATGGAGAAAATGGCTGTTTGTAGATATGAGACCAATAAAGTGACTGCTTTGTCCTTGGTGGTGCCAAATTACTTGAGTGTCTTTGGAGCTGCATTCATCCAGTCAAGTGAGGAATATTCCATCACACTCCTGACTTATGCCTTGTTGATGATGAAAAGGCTTTAGAGAATTGGAAATGAGTCACCCAGTGCAGGATTCCTAGCATCTCATCTGGTCTTGCAGTCGTTGTATTTATATGGCTGGTCCAGTTCAGTTGTCCATCAATGGCAACCCCTATGTTGATAATGAGGGATTTAGTGATCATACACGCATTGAACATCAAGAGGCATTGGTTAGATTTTTTCCTTTGTCTTTCTTAGAAATGATGGTGAAGTTGCCGGTGTTGGATTGGATGAACAAAATCAGAAGTCAGATGACACCAGGTTATAGTCCAACAAGTTTATTTGAAATCTCAAGCTTTTGGAGCGTGGTGCCTTCGTCAGGTGAAGTATATTTCATATGACCAAGGTGCAATGCTCCAAAAGCTTGTGATTTCAAATAAAAATATACTGGACTATAACCTCGTGTTGTCTGCCTTCTGACTTTCTTAGGAATGGTAATTGTCTGGTATTCCTGGACTTTGAATGTTACTTGGCACTCATCACCCTTAGTCTCAATATTTTAAAATAATTAAAAATTAATGGAGATGCAGTTTAAAAATAACAGACCTCTCATTTAAGATTAGGAGAAATCGTTCCTCTTGGAAGGGTGTTATTCTGTGTTTTTTTTCTCAAGAGAGCAGTGGAGGCTGAGTTATTGAATATTATTAAAGCTTTGTTAAATGGAGACACTTTTGATAAAGGAGACAAAGTTTATGGGTTTGGACTGGAAAATGGAGTTGAGGCCACAATCAAATCAGATTTGGTCAACTGGCAAAATAGTCTCAAGGTGTTAAATGGCCTAATTCTGCTTCCAATTTATATGTTAGCATATAGCTTCTCTGTTGTGTAGTGGAAGGGCAGTTAAAATAGAGTCAGATTGGCTAGGAATATGACAGTATTAGATTGATTACATTCCCTACAGTATGGCCCAAAACGTCCATACCAACACTCCAAGGAGTAACCCGCCCAGATCCTTTCCCCTACTCTATATTTTCCCCTGACTAATGCACCTAACACTATGGGCAATTTAGTATGGCCAATTCACCTGACCTGCACATCTTTGCACTGTGTGGGAGGAAATCCACACAGACTCAGGGAGAATATGCAAACTCCACATAGATTGTCACTCGAGGCAGGAATCGAACCCGGCTGTCTGGTGCTGGGAGGCTGCAGTGGCAACCACTGAGCCACTGTGTTGCCCATTGTGTAGTTTAGTATTTTTTAATAGTGAAAAAAACGATACTCTTCCCCCTTCTATTGTATATTGTTAAAGTTAAATGAAACTAGAAAAAAGGTGAAGGGGTGGCTCTGTCAGTTAATGATATTAGCTCAATAATGAGGGAAAACATAAAGTCGGGAAAACCAAGATGGAGAAACAGTTTGGATGAGAGATGAGCAATGATAAAGGCAAGAGATCTCTTGTAGGAGGGGTGTAGGGACCTCCATAACAATAAACATGTAGAGCAGGCATAAAGAAAGAAACAATGAGAACATTTCAAAGAAAGATGGCAATAATTATGGAAAATGTTAATTAAACTTTTGATTGGAAAAGCCATATGGGCATAGGTAGCTGAGATGAAGGATTCATAGAATGGTTTCAAGGTTGTTATTCTTTTAAAAGAGCCTGTTCAGGAGCTAAACAGAAAGCAGGCTATACTTGATGTAGCACTGTGCAATGGAATATAATGAATTAGTGCCTCTCCTATTTCTTTTTACTGAAATGTTACACTTTATACATGTCAGCATTAAATTTCATCTGACAGGAGTCTGGTTATTTAACCATTCTACTTGTTTCCTTGTAGTCTTTCATTTATCCTCCTTACTGGTCACAATGTCACCAAGTTTTGTCACTTACAGATTTTGAAATTGGTGCCAAGTCCAGTTGAGTAATATAGATCAAGAAGAACAGCGGTCTTTGTTCTGAAGTGAAGTGATCTAAAACAGTACTTTTAAAACAAGCTTTGGCACAATGCCATTGTTTTTCGGTTTGTTAAATATATTTCTATATTTAAAATGCATTCCCTTGTGGTCCCCTTAACAATTGTGAATACATTCTGGAATTAATTCACAGTTTTAAGGCTATCTGGAAATTGAAAGCAATTTGTATAAAATAGGGTTTCCAGTATGAAGTTAACATAAATTAATTTTATGAAATCATGATACAATTTTCTATTCCAATCCCAAGGTCTAAATAATTTCCATTTCCTAAGTTGAATTATTTGCTGCTGTTTCTTCTGCTGCTTTGGAGAAGATGTAATCAATGTAATGAGATGGAGAATAGATGATAACCTTATTACTACTGCAACCTTGATGTATTTGATGGAAACTATTCTGTAATACCTAGGCAGTGGAAGTGCCATTCTTACACCAAATTGGCATTCCGATTGATTGCACACTTCTGGTATTGACTGCATCTCAACATGTTGTTGGTTAGTTGCCATGCTCCACTTTAAGTGAAGGTCTAGTGTTGCAGAGGTGAACAACTTAGTGTCTGAAATAGAATTGGTTCTTGTATAAAATATGAATTAGTTTATTGAGTGTCAGTTGCAGTTTACATAGAGATGACCAACATTGTTGCAGAGTCTGTGAACAGGATTTAGGTCTTCATCTTTCAAGATGCCCACAAGTCAATTCAACATCACCATAATGGATGGTGCTTAAGGGTCTCCTCAACATTAACTCTTTCAGACCGAGAAACAACAGATATCATTAGGCAAAGGTGTTAGCACAGGTGCAAGGAGGGTTAACTAAAAATACACAGTGAAAGTCAGTTGTGATCTTAGTCTGTGTAAAATGCTGATCTGATGCTAGCAATGCTGTTTATGAACTGAATACTTCAGCTACCAGACTCTTTTAACCTCACAGCAAGATATACCCACACCAGTAGTTTTTAAAGGGTTCATCAATTACTTTCACAAATTAGAACAGAACATGCTGGAAAGACTCCACAGCATCTGAGAGGAGAAAGAAAGAGCTCATATTTCAGGTCAATGATCTTGGCTCCAGGGCTGAAATAAAAGTTGTGAGAGGACAAATAAAAATTTGAAAGCAACTTTACAAATCAAATCATCCAAATTCTAAATGAAAGCCAAGGAACTTTCTTCCGTATACATTTGCCTGTCAAAACACTCCTACCCTGTGCTATCCCAGTTTTTGCAGCATGAAAAATCAGAGGCTGTTGCTTTGGGAGTCAACAAATGGTCTTGCAGGGTGATCTTGAGTAACTCTGTCACGATAGAAGGCCCAGTTTTGGACTGTACCACCTCAGCACAGGCTGCAGCAGTTTGAACTGGCTTTTAATAGACAGCAATAAGGAAACTGGTAAAGCAGCAGTGGGGGGAACAAGAATTGAGTTTGGACATTGTGTCGTGCACCAACTTACCACTGTCACGCCTATGTGGCAACATCTCAGCAAGTCTACTTATGCGTTGAAGAATCGATTGCTGAACAATTTTGACAGCCTGCAAGTCCCTTTGAATACTGATATTACTGGCTATGATGCCAGCATTCTGAATGTGTATGGCAGCAAGTTGACTTCTCATGACTTCAACCTCAACTCCCATAGCAGCAGTCAGACATTGAATTGCTTCTGTGGCAATGCAAGCTGAAATATTGGACATCAGGGTCTGCAACATGTTTAGGTTTGCAAATGTTCTCCTGAAGGTGGTCAGTACATTCACAGTGGAAAGTATGGATGTCAAACTCCGCACAAAGTGTTATGCAATCTTAGCATCAGATCTTCATGCTCCTTGACAGTGATGACAAAGTTCTTCAAAGGTTTGTCAGTACACCAGGTACCACTGTGTTTTTACCCATCAGCCATTTTCAGTAACCATCACAATGAAGATCACAAATCAGTCCCCTGGAGCAGAGTTCATTATTTCTGGCTGATAGAGTTGGTGTTACCCTTGTCCCCTGTCTTGGCCACAGCACACTCTTGCTGGTGATTTCCCACATGCAGGTTCTGCCTCAAAGGTCCCTACTGTATCTGAGCCAGTGGCTGTAAGTGTGAGAGTGAGTAATTGTGCTTCTCCATGATCATCACCTTCTGACTCTCGGCCAGGTGAATGTTCTCTGGTAACTGAAAGGGGAAAGGCACAAGGCCTAATTCCCCATCAGTTTGGTGCTGTTGCTTCGAGCTTTGCAACACCTCTAGGAGGTAGAAAACTGCTCCCAAATAGGAGTCATATTAAATGCAAAATGTTAATTCTGTTCCTCTCTTCGCAAATGCTGCTAGGCCTGTTGACTTAAACAGTACATTATGTTTCTATTTCATATCTGTAGCATACACAGTATTTTGCTTTCAGTTTTAAGTGGTGCTAGTTTCATAGAAGCATTTGACTGTGCACCACTAGCATTTAACAGACAGCCTGAAGTTTGCCTGCTGCTTGCATTGGAAGAAACAGGGATTTGAGTTCATCTTGCATCTTGAATACTGATTCAGTTTTTGAGAGTGATAGTATTTTGTCCCCTAAGTGCTTTCAGTTATTTTACCTTAACGGATTCATGCAAGTAGCTTCTTACAAACACGTTTTGTCGATAGCTTTGCAGTAGTTTTATGGTTGAGTACTGTTCTTGCAATTTCATGGCAATCCTCACTTACCTATACTTAATTTAATGCACTTTAGTCACCAAACATTCTGGCTTTTTAAACAAAGGTTTGTTTCATAAGATGAAAGAAGCACTGAACCTTTGATGTTGTTAATTTTCGACACTGCATTTTATTCTCTTCTATCATATAATTATATTGTCAAGCTTTTTTATTCACTGCCTTGAATCTTAAACCTTCTCCAGAGTATTTTTGTGATCAAAGAAATAACACTTGATAATTGAAGTGCATTTAACGCAGAATAAATGTAGCAAACTGGCAGCATCAAAGATTAAACTTGCAGCAAAATGATATCATGCAGATACTGTATAAGAAATACTCTTCCCACTTAATAACAAGTAATGTTGAATAGTTCAGTTTGCAAACTAGCCACTTCTCTCAATCACGGGGAGGAGGAGTGGGCAGAATCATAGAATCATAGAATCTCTGCAGAGTGGAAGCAGGCCTTTCGGCCCATCAAGTCCACACTGACCCTCCACAGAGCATCCCACCAAGACCTAGCCCCCTACCCTACCCCTGTAATCCTGCATTTCTCATGTCTAACCCAACTACCCTGCACATCCCTGGACACTATGGGCAATTTAGCATGGCCAATTCATCTAACCTACACATCAATCAATGAGCTGGTGGTCCATAATTGACCACTTAGCCACCTTAATTCATGGTTAGTCAAGAAAGTCCCAAAAGATCATTTTGTTCTGTATTTATTTGCTAAGGTGACACGAAAAAGGCATATTACCTCCAGAGAGAGGAAAATTACACTCAATAAAAAAAAAGATACTGTGAAAACTGGCAATCTGAAATTAAAATAGAAGATGCTGGAGAAGTTCAGCCAGCCTTGCAGAATGTGTGGAGAGACAATCAGAGTTAATGTCTGAAGTCTGATATGACTTTTCTTCATAACTGAATTCCACCCTGTAAGTAAAAGTTTAACCTGTTTCATTAACTCAGTTATATTATTTTGCTTAATGTTACAAAATGTAGACCCCAATTTTTATTCCTGGGTAAGGGACACAGAGGCCGGAAAACTTTGGCTTTGCAAACCCAACCTTGAATGATGGCAACTTCAAATTCCAATTGGAATGGTAGTTGATCAAGTAAGCTGGACAGGCCTATGTCTACCAGTGCCTGAAGCAGGTGGGGCTAAAATCCTACCTCAGTAATCCAGAATTGCACTCAAAGTTTAAACCTAAAGAATAAAACATAAGACATTTCTCCTGCTTTCACTGCTAAGTCTCCATGTCCCATAGTGCCATTCTTTGCTGATCAAGCCATTTCCCATGATTCCCATGCCCACGATCCAGGAAGGAATTCAAGAATTTAGAAAGGGTGTAGAGAAGAATGATGAGGGAGATTGGCTCAGAAATGAACTGGGGTATTTGGGGATGTGAAGAGATTTTATAGAAGTCATTGAATCATACAGTGCAAAAAAGGCCCTTCAACCCATTGACTCTGTCCCATCAAAATTGTTCAAAATCATGCAGGGACTGACTAAAGTAGATAGAGAGACATTGTTCCTATTTTTGTCTACAGGAGTAGTCCCAGAAGACTGGAGGATAGCAAATGTGGTTCCCTTGTTCAAAAAGGGGAGTAGGGATAGCCCTAGTGCGCTGTATTCTTCTATGTTCTATGTTCTATGTTCTAAAGGTTCGAGAAACAGAAGACTTAATTTTTAAACGATTAGCAAAAGAATCAAAGAAACATAAAGAACATAAGAAAGTGACAAGTGCTCGGGTCTGGAATGTACTGGCTGAGAGCATGATGGAGACAACTATAATCAGGGATTTTGAAAGGAAATTCGAGAAACACTCAAGGAGGAAGAAAATTGCCTATCTGTGAGGAAAGGATATGGGAGTAAAACTTGTTGAGTTGCTTCTGTGGACAGCTGGTATGAACGTAATGGATCACATGACTTATTTTTCTGTTGTAACAATTCTACAACAATGAAAGTCCATCAATGACTGTGCAACTGTATAGGTTGCTGAGGATATTGAAGATGAATTATTTTTTTAAAGATTACATTATCTATTTCCCATGCAGCAACTGTAGAATCGGACAGTAGCAAGCTTAGCACTCTCTGCATCACATTGGACAAAATTAATCACATTTTCCTGCACCATCCCAAATTAATATGTGTGTATGTCCTACCTAGTCTCTACTGGATTAGTGCTAGGTGTCAGGGGAGAACAAGAAATGTTTAGAATAACAAGTTTCATGGAACATAGCTATTTTAAGCTATTAGAAATTTGTTTTAACCTTTTCAAAGCCTGCATAAGGGAAGCTACATAAGTGTCAAAAAACCAGAGGAAGGCAAAACAAATATCAAGATAGAAATGGATACTTGGGCAAATAATGGATTTGCCACAAAGTTACAATTTACAAGTGTGACAGGAGTCGTCTGACTCATATTAAGTTGGTCGATGTGAAAGTCATTCACAATAGTGTTTACCTCCTGATCAGACGGCTTAAGACAATCTCAATTCTACTGCTGAATCCACCATTTATCTTCATCAATGGTGTATATCAATCACTACTTTTATGTGTTTTCAGAGACAGTCAAGTAAGGAGTTGATTTCAGACCTCAACTGCCCTTGGTTTTGATATGAGACTGTGGTGGCAGACTGCCAAGACATAGATTGCAACTGATTTTCCCTTTTCCTTTAACTAAATGAACATTTTCAATTCCAGCAGGCACGAGCCAAGAAAATCCTTATGCTGCCAATTGCAGGCTGGATTCTAAGAAGATTTTATAATGCAGAGACTAAATGATTTTGGCAGCAGAAATATCAGATTGTGAAGAGATTTTCATCATTTTGTATAGTACAAGATTAATACTTCCATGTTTCCTGATCAAACCCTTGAAACCCATGTAGGGAGAAGAGAGATAACCTATGTTCCACTAAATATATTCCACGTGGCAATAATTCAGCTTTGAAAAATATCTTCTTTTTGCAGACAAAAAGAGAAAATGCTGGAAAATCTCAGCAGGTCTGGCAGCATCTGTAAGGAGAGAAAAGAGCTGACGTTTCGAGTCTAACTGACCCTTTGTCAAAGCTTTGACAAAGAGTCAATTGGACTCGAAACGTCATCTCTTTTCTATCCTTACAGATGCTGCCAGACCTGCTGAGATTTTCCAGCATTTTCTCTTTTTGTTTTCAGATTCCAGCATCCGCAGTAATTTACTTTTATCTTTTTTTTGCAGGCCTGACCTTCAGTAGGACCAAGGCAGTCCACATGCCTTGTTCAATTTTCTGTCTCTTACTTTTTTCTCCAGCTCATTCTTGAATCCAACTCTAGCTCAACAAACAATAAAGACACACAGGAGGAAGCCTTTCTGCAGCTGCTTTTTACTAGGGCAGAAAATCCATTTCAGATGCACATCCGTTCTGTAAAGGAATTCAACAAAGAGACACAATAGAAAAATAAAGTAAGCACAAGTTGAAAGTACTAGCTGGAGAATGCAAAGGGGAAAATCTATAGAGTTTATCAGAAAGGGAAAGTCCAAAAGAGAAAGAAGGAAAATGAATAAAAACACTAAAGGTAACATAATAAAATGTTCTGCCTGAGATGTTCGAGACAAATGAAAGCATTCAAACGGTAACTTTAGTGAGAATTGAGGAGAGGATGATTGAGAAATCTAATGAAATGTGTAATGACACATGAAGTTAAGCAATCAATTGTTAAACAATACAATCCAAGAAGATATTACATTTAAGATTCTGGAGGAATTTGTCAGGGTAGAAGCAGAGATGTTATTTCCTTGGACTGAGGAACCTAGAATATTTAGGCACAGTCTTTTAAAAGTAAATTGTTAAATTTCTTCACTCAAAGTACTGGTAAGTGAGATTAAAATGAGGCAGATAGTTTAGCCCATAAGAACATATGACATAAGAGCACAACTGAGACATTTAGCCTATCAAATCTGCTCTGCCATTCAATAAGATCACGGCTGCACTGATAATCCTCAGCGCCACATTTCTAAATTTTGCCCATAAGTTTTGATTCCTTTAGCGATAAAAATATCTACTTATGTCAGCTTTGAATAAACTTAATGACTCAACCTCGACAGCTCTCTATGGTAAAGAATTTGCATAGATTCACTACCTTCAGGAAGAAGAAATGACACATCATCTCTGTCTTAAGTGTGCCACACCAATTTAAAGATTATACCCTCTGGTCTTAGGCTCACCCACAATGGGAAACAATCTATCTGCATCCGTTAGTACAGAAATGATGGGCTGAATGGCCTTTCTCAGTGTGTTGCTGGAAAAGCACAGTAGGACAGGCAGCATCCGAGGAGCAGGAGAATCAATGTTTCGGACTGGAACCCTTCATTAGGAAGCCCTTTCCTGATGAAGAGCTCCGGCCAAATACATTGATTCTCCTGCTCCTCGAATGCTGCCAGACTTGCTGTGCTTTTCCAGCCACACACTCTGGACTCTGATCTCCAGCATCTGCAGAACTCACTTTCTCCTCGCTTTATTCAATGCTGTGCCTTTTCTATTCTTTCATGCACACATTTGATTGATGCAGCACCATTTTCCAATACCATTGCAGGTCTCTTCCAGTCCCTCTACACAGTGCATTGACTCTTACTCTTGATGTAACAATTGGATGTTGTGCGTGCTGCATATCTAGTTTATGAATGAGGACAAAATGGTGGATTTGGCATCAGGAATAATTTTTGTGTGCAAGAAAGCTAGAGTGGCCCCCTGCTCTGTCTGTGGTCATGAGTCTGTCACTCCTCTTCCAATTACTGCCTGTATTGCCTCAATAGCAGTTAAAGAAGTCATAATTCTCTTCCTCTCTTGGATTGTGCTGGTGTGTACACACCCATGAGGTTGAAGAGCTCTGAGACATGTTAGATGTTTGATCCTTGGGTGCAATGAGATGATGTTGTGGAGGATTCTGGGCACTCCAAGATGGAGAGTGGAAAAAATTGTGGCTGTAAGAGCTGCTCCTTTTTTGAGGGATTTTCGGTGTTGGAGGTGATTTCCTCAAATTTTAGGAGTAGCAATTACTATTTTATATGCTGTTTCATCGTTTTGGAAGTTTGGGGAAAAATATTTTAAAAATGGCACTTTTAAAAGGAGGAAGACAGGCAAAAAGGCAGTGAACAAGTGGTCAGTGAGAAAGAGTGAGAGAGAAAGAAACCTACACAGCTAATAGACACAGCAGTAAATCTGCAGTTACTGCCTTTACTGTTTGAGTTCATGTATCTCTGGACATCAGAGTGTCTCTAGGAAAATTTAAATCGCAAAATTCACAGCTGACTTTGGAGGAACCTGCATGGGAGAGCTCATAGCAGAAGATCAGATAAGTGCATAATTTTTAAGTGTAACCTTTCTGTAAGTCTATGGTAGTGAGTAGAGTGGGTTTTTTCTTGGTGATATGTTATATTGAGATCTATCTCTTGATTACATTTTAAAAATATAAACCATAAGTACTAAGTTATACTGGAGTACTGTTTTTTAGAGCAGAAAGGTGGTGCTACTTTCTCGGTCTGTAGATTGTGAAGGAGCAAAGATGGCCTTTAGTAGAGTGATATGCTCTTCCTGTGGGTGTGGGAGTTTAGGGACCGTTTCAATGTTACTAATGATTATGTCTGCAAGAAATATCCTTGGTGGCGAAGCCTATCATATTGCATGGATCGGTTGGAGCAGCAGTTAGAAGCAACAACGAATTTATAAGAACTAGGAGGTATGATGGATGGCAGTTACTGGAAGGGAGGAAAGCTGCAGATACACTCAGGTAGATGGGTTAACTCCAGGCAAGGTAGGAGGGGTAGGCAGGTAGTGCAAGAGTCTTCTGTGGCTATCCCCATTTCCAACAAGTATGCTGTTTTGGAAAATGTAGGGGGTGATGGACTCTCAGGGGAATGCAACACAAACAGTCAAGTTTCTGGTATCGAGACTGGCTCTAATGTAATGACCGGTACATCGGGTTCTAAGAGATTGATTGTGATCAGGCACTCTCTAGTCAGAGGCACAGACAGATGTTTCTGTGTCCAGCAGCGAAAAATCAGAATCGTGTATTGTCTCCCTGGAGCTAGGATGAAGGAAATCTAGGAGAGGGTGCAGAATGTTCTCAAAAGGGAGAGGGGCCAGCAGGAGGTCATTGTACACATTAGAATTAATGACATAGGAAGAGAAAGTGATGAGATTCTGAATGGAGAATATAGAAAGTCAAGCAGGAATTTAAAAAGGAGGTCATCAAGGGTAGTAATATCTGAATTATGAGAGTAGGAATAGGAGGATAGAGCAAATGAATGCTGAGGAGCTGGTGCAGGACAGAATGATTTATATTTTTGGATCATTGGAATCTCTTCTGGGGTAGAAGTGACCTGAACAAGAAGGATGAATTGCACCTGAATTGGAAGGGGACTAATATACTGGCAGGGAGATTTGCTGGAGCTGCTCAGGAGGATTTAAGCTAGTAAGGTGTTGTGGGACCCAGGGAAATAGTGATGAAAGATATCAATCTGAGACTGGTACAGTTGGGAAAAGGACCAAGTCAAACAGTCAGCACAGGCAGGAACAAAGCAGCGAACAAGGTAGGACTGATAAATTGAACTTCATTTATTTCAATACAGGAGGCCTAACAGGGAAGGTAGATAAACTCAGGCAATTACAGAAATGTGGCTCAGGGATGGACAGGACTGGCAGCTTAATGCTCCAAGTTATAAATGCTATTGGAAGGATAGAAAGGAGGGCAAGAGAGGAAGGGGAGTGGCATTTTTTTATAAAGGATTGCATTACTGCTGTACTTAAGTATGATATTCCTGGAAATGCATCCAGGGAAGTTATTTTGTGTGGAGCTGAGAAATAAGAAGGGGATGATCATTTTATTGGGATTGTATTATAGGCCCCTGAATAGATGCAGGATATTAAAAAACAAATTGGTAAGGAGATTTCAGTTATTTGTAAGAATAACAAAGTGGTTATGGTAGGGGATTTTAATTTTCCAAACATCGACTGGGACTGCCATAGTGTTAAGCATTTAGACAGAGAGGAATTTGTTATGTGCGTACAAGAAAACTTTCTGATTCAGTGTGTGGATGTACCTACTAGAGAAGGTACAAAACCTGATCTACTCTTGGGAAATAAGGCAGGGCTGGTGACTGGGGTGTCAGTGGGGGAGCACTTTGGGGCCAGCCACCATAATTCTATTAGTTTTAAAATAGTGATGGAAAAGGATCGACTAGTTCTAAACGTTAAAGTTCTAAATTGGAGAAAGGCCAATTTTGATGGTAATAGGCAAGAACTTTGAAAAGCTGATTGGGGGCAGATGTTTGTAGGTAAAGGGACAGCTGGAAAATGGGAAGCCTTCAGAAATGAGATAACAATAGTCCAGAGATAGTATATTCATATTAGGGTCAAAAAAAGGGCTGGTACGTGTCGGGAGTGCTGGATGACTAGAGAAAGTGAGGGTTTGGTTAAGGAAAAGGAGGAAGCCTATGTCAGCAATGGACAGGAGAGATCAAGTCAGTCCTTAGAAGAGTATAAAGGCAGTAGGAGTATACTTAAGAGAGAAATCAGGAGGGCAAAAAGGGGACATGAGATAGCTTTGACAAATAGAGTTAAGGAGAATCCAAAGGGATTTTACAATTACATTAAGGACAAAAAGGTAACTAGGGAGAGAATAGGGCCCCTCAAAGACCAGCAAGGCGGCCTTTGTGAGAAGCCACAGGAGATGGGGCTGATATTAAACGAGTATTTTGCATTAGTATTTACTGTGGAAAAGGATATGGAAGATATAGAATATAGGGAAATAGATGGTGACATCTTGAAAAATGTCCATATTACAGAGGAGGAAGTGCTGGATGTCATGAAATGCACAGAAGTGGATAAATCCCCAAGACCTGATCAGGTGTACCCCAGTACTCCGTGGTAAGCTAGGGAAGTAATTGCTGGGCCCCTTGCTGAGATATTTGTGCTGGAAGACTGAAGGTTGGTTAACGCTATGCCACTATTTAAGAAATGTGGTAAGGAAAAGCCAGGGAACCATACACTGGTGAGCCTGACATAGGTGATGGGCAAGTTGTTGGAGGGAATCTTGAGGGACAGGATTTACATATATTTGGAAAGGCAAGGACTGATTCGGAATAGTCAGCATGGCTTTGTGCATGGGAAATCATATCTCACGAACTTGATTGAATTTTTTGAAGCAGTAACAAAGAGGATTACTGAGGGCAGAGCGGTAGACGTGATCTATATGGACTTCAGTAAGGCGTTCAACAAGGATCCTCATGGGAGACTGATTACCAAGGATAGATCTCATGGGATACAAAGAGAACTAGCCATTTGGGTAAAGAATTGGCTCAAAGGTAGAAGACAGAGCGTGATGGTGATGGATTTTCAGACTGGAGGCCTGTGACCAGTGGGGTGCCAGAAGGATCGGTGCTGGGTCTATTACTTTTCATCGTTTATATAAATGATTTGGATGTGAACATAGGAGGTATAGTTAGTAAGTTTGCAGAAGGAAACTCAAACACATAAACAGAAAGTGGGCTACACCACCAGTGCTTCATCCGGAGGCTCACTGCAGATGTTACCTAGTATGGTGATAAAACATCTGAAAGTGAACCTTCCATCTCAGTGAGCAAACCTACATCCAGAACATAGATGGATCTCAGATCTGAACATTGATACCTGACAGATTACATTTTGGTATATCAGCGTGACCAAAAGATATCCTGAATAATCCAGTCATGCTGACTGTAATATCCTTCAAAAAACACAATGGCTGGTTCACTCAATGTTGAACTTCCACTTCAAAGTTTAGCCCAAGAACAGACCTAGAAACAAACAAAAGAAATTGCTGTAGAAACTCTGTAGGTCTGGCAGAATTTATGACAAGAAAGCATAGTTAACAATTCAAGTCCAGTGATTTTTCATCAGAACTGTTAATAGCTCGGCAAAATTGGTATTTATGTTGAAGCTGAAGGGGGGAGGGGAGGGGAGTGCTTTCTTCCGACAGATGCTCTCAGACCTGCTGAGTTTCTCCAGTAATTTCAGTTTTTATTTCAAATGTCCAGTATCCACAGTTTGTTGTTTTATTTTAGACCTAGAGACAATCCATGTAAGAAATATCAAGTTATCAACCTGTAAATCTCATCTTGCAGATGTAGATATCAAACAACTTTCCAGACCCTAACTTCGCTACCCTTGGAACATATCAAAGCTGCAGTGCTGGATACTTTCAATGAAGTCATTGGACACAAAATCAAGAAGAAGAATTGGCTTGATGAAAGTGACAACAAAATGCAAGATCAGCGAACAATTAAAACGCTAGCTCATCAGATTTTTCTGGGATAGTTGGCTAACCAAGAGAAAAAGCTATCTTCCCATGAAACATGTAACACCCTTCAAGGTAAACTGAGAAAAATACAAAATGACTGATGCATCACACTTGTAGAAAAACACAACTTTATGCTGATATAAATGAGATAAGAAGCACTAAAACTTGATTATAGACCAACATATTCAATGCAAAACCCTCTGAGGTGTGCCTCTGGTAGTAAGACCCTACACACAGAGAAAGAGTCAGTCCTCGACCACTAATCTGAGAACTTGAAAGTACTCTTTGCACCAAGTGCACAATGCATGGTGTTACCATCAACTGCATCAAACAACATTCTGTCAAAAAAGAACTGGATGAGAGCCAAACTCCAAAGGAAACTGTGACCACCATCAATCAGATAAAGAACATCAAAGTCCCCAGACTCAATGGAATTCTCTGTGAAGTATTGAAGCATGGTAGCCTTGCCCTACCCACCAAGCTTCGTTTGTTTTTCATGACCAGCAAAAAGCAGGACAGGAATCCATAGGATCTTTATGAAGCTGTACTAAAACAAAGCATTGCTTTAGGGGAATCAAACTAAATGCTGTCAAAACATTTACCTATTTACGGAGTGACAATTTGTTTAATGGCACCGTGGACATGAAAATGGAAAATGGACTTTCTAAAACAAACAGAGCATTTGACAGACAAATGAATGTAGAGCAGCTACAACCTTAGAGTGCTGACAAACTAACTGTGTCAAAAAATCAGACATTATCATCCTTTGGTGTGGTGTTGAGTTACAGTCTTATTCTGCCATCATGTATGCCTTCTAGAGTGTCTCCATCAGTGCTGCTTCTGAGGCATTCACAAGATCTGCTAGCAGGACTGCATCACAAAATGTGAAGTCCTGGAATCAGCCAATATCACCAGCTTCGAGGGCTAATCACATGCAAAGCCAACTATATCAGGTGAACCACATTGCCCAGATAGATAACGTTGCCTGCTGAAGATCGTGCTATATGGAGAGCTGACCATAGGTATCAGAACAGAGGGTCTCCACAGAAATGTTTAAAGAACTCACTCAGGAAGTCCCTATCTGTCTGCCACATTAACCATTTTCAGTGAGAAACACAGGTGATAGCCGAAAGGTGCTATTTCTGTTTTGGCACACTTAAACTAATTTAAAAGCAATTAGACATAAAATTGCAAGCTAAATGTAAACTTTTAAACAGACACAGCAACCACTTCATGCATATTTTCATCCTTTCCTCAAAATATTCCCCAAAGTTCTTGAACAATTAGTAATACATTACATTTGTCTCTCGCTGGTTTTGTACACAGTTAGTTTGTCTGCGCTCAAAGGTTGTACTTCAAATATGACTCAAAACTAACTCTGAAACAAGAAGCATCTTCCTAGACCATGATCTGGGGAAGACTTAAGACTGGCAGTACAGGGCAGACACAGCACCAGCAATAACTAGGCAACAACCTCAGTAGAAATCAAAATGGAAGTAGTTGATTTGACAATCCCTTTAAATACGTAATGTTGTTTGGGGTCCTCTGTGCTGCTGAGTGCATTATCTGCAGTGCAAGATTGAGAGCATTCGCTGGAGAAGAAGTGAACATGTGCACTTAGAATTTCCAAGAGATAACACTGCTGAAAAGCTGGTAAACAAATAGGTCACACGTGTATTTAAAGCAATTTTCTGCATTGCAAGCCATCAGTCAAAACATTTATAATATGGCTTCTTCAACTCCAGGCTCCTCTATTAAAAGAACATATATTTTATTGTTTCGACAAAAGCATTTAAATGGTACAGTTTGAGCTGTAAGTAACTGGTTGTGGGACTTTTTAATGGTTCTTGCTTGATGGAAGGGTTTTGGTGATTAAGTTGGACATAATATACAGTTAAGATAAAATACTTTGTCCCTCGTGTGGGCTTAGTTAATCAACTGTCATATGGTCATAATGGTGGAATGGCAGACACCTGGGAGGTGAAAATGAAAGGCCAAAGACTTGGTAGGAGGAATGATAGGAGAAATACAAGCTAAATGATGCAATTTTAAAAGAGATCCACAAACTGCAAACCCTGGAGGGTACTTGGAAGCCAAATTCTTAAAGGTAGCAGGACAGATTAGAACAAATGGAACCCTAGACTTTATATATATTCAATGATGTGAGTTTGCTTCCTGCAGGATATTTTACCTGATGCAGTGATATTTATGTTATCTCCCATAACATGAATGGGGTCTGGATTACATGCAATAAAGAATCCAATATGTGTGAATTATAGCCAATTATCATACACAAGCATTTAATTTGTCAGGCAAATAAGTGTTTGGACTAATGTTAAGCTCTGAGGTTGCAAACAGTAGCATGCTTCTTTACATGATCCTGGAAGAAGATGGAAAATGAAATTGCTGCATCCTCAGGTCACATGCTATGATACAGTGATAATATCATTAGCATGTCTTTGATATGAATATGAGATACTGACTGTAAAATATCACACTACATCATATTTTTTCCAAAGGAAAAGGCACTATCCCAAATAAATGTAAATGGTTGTATGGAGGCATGTATTGTCAATCTGATAATTCCAACCAAGTAAAACAATTACAAAATTCAAAGCAAAATTTAGGCTGGAAGGCTTTTCCTGATCTATTGATCATATAGTCTCCTAGCGAGGAGTTCATTCACTGATGCATTTTTTGACAACTTATTACTGGTTGCTGTCACTAAACGCCACTGCACAATCACCATTGTTGGAGTGTTCCTACTCACTCTCTTTGTGAATGACTGATGTATTGTGCATTGGTGTAAGGTGGCTTCTGTTACATTACAATTTAGCACCATGATCAGTAATAACTTTGTGCAAACTACTGGTCACACATTTTAGAAACCTTTGCTGGCATCCAAGCATTTGTAGTTGTATTTGTATTGCTAGCTCATACTCTCTGTCAAGAGCATAGTTTTGGTCATTTGCTACCTGTTTGCTCTTTAACCATCTCCTTCATTCTCCTCTGCCTTTTAAGAATAATGTTCTGTGTCTCAGAATGTTTAGAAAATTGGTTGCTGGGCAAAGTCGTTCACACTTGACTTCCAACCATAAGTTGTGCTGGGGATGGTAATCCCTTCCCCGTTGCTGTTGCACAAAATGTAACAATGCAACACAAAAATCTTGTTTTCTTGCTTGATATTTAATGATCATATATTTGATAGCTTATTGTATGAGGATGGATACTAGGGTGAGGACATGATATGAGTCATGCCCCACTTAATACATGTCTTGAAACAGTTTGCTGGTGTATTATGGTCCATTATCAGACACTCGGACTCTGGACACAAAATAAGTTAGAACCAGCTTTCGTCACGTCAATGAAAGTCATGCTTGTGTGTTGCTAATTTGTCGTGGAAATGGAAATTGAGAAAATTAATCTATCAAAAGGCTGCAATTTAAACTACACACTGTGAATAGGTTTGTTGCTACTTCTATCCAAGGAGTAAATGGAACATCATGTGAAGGTTTCCTCCACTACTGGGGTTGATACTTTTGACATGCTTCACATTCATCTGTCTCTGGTGTTACATGGAAATGATATAGTGCATTGGGATTGAGACTAGGGGACTAAAGGTTCAACATTAAGGAAGGTATTAGTATTGCATCCCAGCTGGAGTATTGTGACCAATTCTTGACACCATAATTTAGAAATGATATCAAAAGCCTGGAGAGTATGCAGATGAGATTTATTGGAATAAAAGTTGGTATTCAGTTATGTGGAGAGAAAATAACTAGAGAAATTGAGAATGCTGTTCTTGTAATGGAGTAGAGATTTAATAAAGGAATATAAAATTGTAAATAGTTTTAATAGAATGTGGTGAAGGTTCATGATAAATCATTATTATATGTCAATTTGATTTTTAAATAGACAGAATAATTTATAGGCAAAACGTGAGGACTGCAGATGCTGGAAACCAGAGTTTAGATCAGAGTGGTGCTGGAAAAGCACAGCAGGTCAGGCAGCATCCGAGGAGCAGGAAAATCGACATTTCAGGCAAAAACCATTCATCAGGAATAGAGCTTGATTTGTGTTTCTATATTGAGTGGATTAGACAAGGAATACATAGTTTTAGTTTCATTTTTGAGTTCTTTGAGGGTTATCTGTGAACGTGTTTACATCCATTTCAAATAAACACCTTTTGGTGAGTAGTTCAGTGCTTCAGAAAACAAAGGTGGATGAGGGAAAAAGACGAACTATTAATGAGAAAAAAAAACAAGTAGACAGGAAGATAGAGACAGAAACTTTTTTTATCAAAACAACCATGCAGCATGTTAGACCATAAGACCATAGGACATTGAAGCAGTAATTAGGCCATTCAGCCCATTGAGTCTGCTCCACTATTCCATCATGGCTGACGAGTTTCTCAACCCCATTCTCCCGCTTTCTCCCCGTAACCTTGGAAACCCTTTACAATCAAGTAACTATCTATCTCCATCTTAAATATACTCAATAACCTGGCCTCCACAGCATTCTGAGGCAGTGAATTCCATAGATTATCCACTCACTGGCTGAAAACATTTCTCCTTTTTTCTGTTCTAAAATGTCTTCCCTTTACTCCAAGGCTATGCCCTCAGGTCCTAGTCTCTCCTATCAATGTAAGCATCTTTCCAACATCCACTCTGTCCAGGCCATTCAGTATTCTGGAAGTTTCAATTAGATCACCTCTCCTCCTTCTAAACTCCATCGAGTATAGACCCAGAGTCCTCAAAAGTTTTGCAACTTGCAAGTTTACCTTGAGAGTATCCTGGACTAGAATTCCCAAGTCCCTTTGCTCTTCAAACTTCTGAATTTTTGCCCCATTTAGAAAATAGTCCATGGCTCTATTCTTCCTATCAAGGTATGCGACCTCACACTTTCCAATGTTGTATTTCATCTGCCACTTCTTTGCCAATTCTACTAACCTGTCCAAATCCATCTGCAGCCTTCCTGCCTCCTCAATGCTACCTGTCCCTCTGCCTACCTTTGTAGCATCTGCAAACTTAGCCAGAATGCCCTCAGTTCCTTCATCTAGATCATTAACGTATAAAGTGAAAAGTTGTGGTCCCAAAACCGAGCCTTGCAGAGCACCACTTATCACTGGCTGCCACCCTGAGAAGGACCATTTTATCCCCACTCTCTGCTTTCTGCCAGACAGCCAAGCTTCTATCCATGCTAGCACCTTACCTCTAACACCATGGACCTTTACCTTACTCAGTAGCCTCCTGTGTGGCACCAGGTAGATGACATCTATTGGCTCTCCTTTGTCTAATCTGTTTTTTACTTTCTCAAAGAATTCTAGCAGATTTGTCAGGCATGAGCTACTCTTGATGAAACCATGCTGACTCTGCCCTATTTTATCATACGCTTCCAAATATTCAGAAATCTCATCCTTCATGATAGATTCCAGGATCTTACCCATGACCAAGGTTAGGCTAATTGGTCTGTAATTTTCCTTCTTCTGTCTTACTCCCTTTTGAAACATGTTAGTGAGTGTGAAGATTTAGTTTAGAGATGAAAGCAGGTCATTAAGAGAAAAAAAAGTAAAAGCAGCAGTGCAGTTTAGCAGTTTCTAATACAGTCAGGACAGAAATAAAGAAGGGTCTTAAGTGACTTAGAACTTAGTAAGAGAAATTCTCCAGGAGCAGAAGGCTTGAAGGTGTCAGAGAGGAAGTTACATTTCAAGGCTGTTGAATACATACGTTTAAGGAACACCTATTAAGAAGTAGGTGATCTACATTGCTAATTTGTTTCAGTGTTTCATGAAGAGACGTTAACTAAGGAAGACAATACGAAATGTGTACAGAAGGTTCCAAAAAGAAACCACATATAGCCATGCTGATTTATCATTGAACTTAAGGAAACGGGATGACTTTTCACTAAGGTCTGGCTATCATTAAGGTTGTTGTTGAAGGTAAAGGAACTAAATTTTTATTTCTGATATTTCAATCAAGATCATTTTAAAAGTTGTTATATGATCTGAAATTGTTTAATTTTTGCTTTAATGTGTAATAAACTTTGACGTTCCTTTGGTAAAAGTATGTTGACGGGCTCTAGTGAATATGTTTGGTGACTTACCACCACGGTGTCAAGCAAGGTTTCACTCTGGGATCTGACTAGTCCAGTAGTAGCAACATATAGTATCATAGCAAGAGCAAATGACAAGGACCTCTTTCTGGTGGTAGAGGGAGCAGTAATTAGAGTAAAGATTTAAATTACTTGATAAAAGATTCAAAGTTAAAAGTGGGAAAGAAAATTACACAGCCAGTTGCCTGGAAGTGTAGTGAAAGCAGATCTAATCATGTTAACCTCAATGACCAAATACTTAAAGGGAAATTGTACAAGGCTCTTGAAGAGAGTGGAGTGGGATAAACAAGGACCTCTTTCTGGTGGTAAAGGGAGCAGTAATTAGAGTAAAGATTTAAATTACTTGATAAAGGATTCAAAGTTAAAAGTGGGAAAGAAAATTACACAACCAGTTGCCTGGAAGTGTAGTGAAAGCAGATCTAATCATGTTAACCTCAATGACCAAATACTTAAAGGGAAATTGTACAAGGCTCTTGAAGAGAGTGGAGTGGGATAAATTCAGCAGCTGTTCCAAAGCCATGGCAGAGATAAAGTGGGTCCAAAAGCCCCCTTGTGTGTTATATCACTCTATTATAGTACAGTTTACATTACCATCCAGAATCATAGTAACTATATGTGTAAAGTGTGAACAGCTGGTGTAGCAAGCCTGAAGGAGATCCACATTTATATTTGTGCCACTTGGTCTCCTAATTAGAAAACTTGATTTCTTCTCCTGTTTTTATTCTTACTGCTGGTTGTTTTCAGGCCTGTTGTCAGGAGCTGCTGTTTTATGCAAGAATATGTAATTGCACAGCTGAACCAGCAAGGTAAGTGTGCTATTTTCCCCAGAAATACTTGTAGCGTTACTGAGCCTGTAGATAAGCAACACAATCATCTTCAAGGATGAATCTATAAGAGTGATTGGGCTTGTCAAGGAAAGAGAGTCTGGAGGAGACATTTCAATGTTCCAGTTGCATTTGTGAAAGAAAATATGAAAAAGAAATGCAGGGATTTTGTGTAGATTTAAAAGGTGATCTCATTTCACAGAAGGAAAAGCGTTTTTTGAAACTGAAGCATTTTTCAATTACATGGAATTATACATTAAAACATTTCTGCTTCTGATTTATTAAACCTTTTATGAACCAGACAAAGAAAACAATTAATAACAAATGGAAATTATTGACAGAGATCTGGAAACATATGCAGTTAAAATATGTCAGGTGAAAAGTTCTATTAAAAGGATGACAGAAGTTCATTATAACAATTTTAAAGTCTCTAGACAAATAAACAGATTTGTTCAATGAATACAATAGACTGAGGGAGTTAGTTAGCTGGACAGCAGGTTTGTGATGCAAAGTGACACCAACAGTGTGGGTTCAATACCCACGCCAGCTGAGGTTCCCATGCAGGATTCTATTTCTCAACCTTTCCCCTTGTCTGGGGCGATGTGGATCTGTAACAGGCTCAGCTAACATCAGTTATCTCTCTCTAATGAGCCAGCAGTTGTGTGGTCTGTTTAGACTATGGTGATTTTACCTTTGCAATGGAATAAAAATTCAAGTGCTTTATCACATGTTGCAAAGCTAAAAGCTTGTGGTTGCGATTATAAACATTCATTGATGTACAACAAATGTGTCAAGCACTTCAAAACTGGCATTAATCTGAACCATATTTCATTGACTGTACATACTTGACTGGTAAAGGATAAAGTACAATCATGCATGTGATTCTGAATCCTGTGCTTTCCATTGAAAATTGGAGACAATTCACAAGAGAGTGATGAAGGTGATAGTGTGATTTGTGGTTTACATTTAGAAAACAAGCTCCGAGAGGAGCTTAGGTTTGGAATTCACACAGAAGATACCAAGCTCTTTCAAAAAAAGTCAAATAAAATGCAGGATTGTGTGCATATTAATTAGCAGAAGCAGAAGCAGAAGCAGAATGCTATTGACAGAGCTTAGAGATTCCAGAACCACTATATTGTATCAAAGTTCTGCAGTCCTGTCACACCCAGTTATGAATGATGGTGGACCATTATACAGATAACAAGACTCTACAGACATTGCTTTCCTCAATGATGGGGGAGTTAACAATGCTGTGCAAAAGCCAAGGCTGAATCAATTGTAGCCATCTTCAATCACCCATGCTAACTGAATAATGCATCATGGCTACCCTGATTCCCCACCATCATAGGTCCCAGTCTTCTACTCGCTTGATTCACTTCACAGAGAACCAAGAAATGGCTGAGTGCACAGCAACAGCTATGGACCACAATAAACATTCTGTCTGTAGTACTGAAGGTTGTTTTCCAGAACGAATAACATCTTTTGTCAAATTTCTCCAGCATAATTACAAAAATGTCACCTGCTCCAGACAGGAACAATTGTCCATTACATCCTGGCAGTGCAAGCTTGCTGTCTATGAAAGAACTAGAATTGTATGCGTGGGGAGGTGCTGAAGTATGGCCTCAGGAATCAAATACAATGCAGTTTCAGAGGATAAGACTGAACTGCAAGCTCGTGATTTTTATTGAGGCACTCTATGCTGGAACAGCTTTTGAGACAGTTTCAAGGCTAGATCTTTGAAAGTGAAGAATTGGAATCCCCTGTGAAGGTGACAAAGTTTTAATGAGATTATTTACTCTCATCTGGATGAATTGCTGAGAAATCTGTGAAAAATACCTTGACTGTACATGCTATTCAATGTGCTCTGTAAGGCACTTAACATCAGTTTGGGTCTCCATGCTAATTCTGGATGTTTAAGAATGAATCGCATATACAGTAGCTTGTTTTACTTTCCTAACATTGTACAGTAAGTTTATTTTACTTGTTGAAAATTGTGGAACATTGAGGTAATATTATGCAAAGTAATATTTTGAATTTTCTTAACTGGTCATTGTTGGCAAGACATGACTCAAACAGTTATATAAATAAAATGGCTACAAATTCACATCACAGGTAAGGAATTCTGCGGCCTGTATCTCACCTTTGCGCTCCGCAAAGTCTGACAACTTCTATTCAAAATAGGTCAGAATTACGATAGAATACACCCTGTTTGTTGCAAGAGTTCCACTCCCATTGATAATTGTACGACCTTGATACCACCCAGGACAATGCAATTCACTTCATTGGCTTGCCACTCACTAAATCTCAAGGTAAGAACCCAACCCATTTTTCAGTGTGTGTGTGTGTGAAAGAGAACAGTGAACAGTGGCCCTCTTGTTTTTATTCTGTTCCTTGTGAGAAGCTGTTTCTGTGTAATATCAATTATTAAGAACGGTTTTATACCTGAAATGCCGACTAGTTTGTATTTCATGGCACATGCAGGTTGACCTAAGTCACATTAGTCCCTGCTATTTTTGTTTAAAATCTACCACTCTGCTGATTCTCCTGATTCCTTCCCCTGTCATTTCCTTTTGATATTCACTTAAAAGACACAATGATCCTGACGAAACCATTTCCCATGTTAAATCATCTTCTGCTCCAATAAATTTGTGGAACAAAATTTCTTCCACCCTTTCATTGCATGGTCTAATATTTTAAATTGAACTCATCATTCCCTAACCAGAGGAAATAACCTTTTCATATTAACTTTATCAAAGTTCTTTCTCTCTTCCAGAGGAAGTCCTAGAATCTAAAGCTATTCCTCATAATTCTGATTTCCTGTCATTATCATTCTCATGAAGAAGGCACAAAGGACCAAATAGCCGATTTCTGCTCCTATTTTCTAAGCACATAACCTGTATTCTTGAATTTTTCTAGGGTTTTTATTTCAATTTATACTAGGGGTCCAAAACTTTAGGTAGCTCTCCAACTAGTGCCTCACTCATCTTTAATACAGGTATATGACTGCTTCATGATGTCACATGTTAATGGCCTCTCAAGGGTTATTCTACCTGAAAGTACACTTTCAGAAAATTGTAGACCATCTAGCAGTTACTTTTCTTCATTCTCTGTTACGACTGAGGTCGGAGGAGTGGATTTCCTCTTCATTCCCACTGCTTCACTTATCTCAACATAAATTTAAATATTTCGTCCCATTACTGATATGGCCAGTTATGTCTCCAGATTTGCAGATGACACTAAGCTGGGTGGCAGGGTGTGCTGTGAGGAGGATGCTAAGAGGTTATAGGATGACTTGGACAGACTGGCTAAGTGGGCAAATATTTAGCAAATGCCATATAATGTGGATAAATGTGAGGTTATCCACTTTGGTGGAAAAAAACAGGAAGACAGATTATTCTCTGAATGGTGGCTGTTTAGGAAAAGATGAGGTGCAATGAGAACTGTGCGTTAATTGGAACAGTCATTGAAGGTTGGCATGCAGTTGCAGCAGGCGGTGAGGAAAGTTAATGGCATGCTGGCCTTCATAACGAGAGAATTTGAGTATTGGAATAATGATGTTGTGCTTCAGTTACACAGGGCCTTGATAACACCACACATTAAGCACTGAGTCTCTTAGTCTGTGGAAGGACATTCTTGCTATTGAGGGAGTCCAGCAATGGGTCACCAGACTGATTCCCAGGATGGCAGAACTAACATATGAAGAAAGACTGGATCAATTGGGCTTGTACTTGCTAGAATTTGGAAGAATGAGGGGGGATCTCATAGAAACATATAAAATCGTGATGGGACTGGACAGGCTAGATATGGGAAGTCCAGAACTAAGGGTCACAGTCTAAGAATAAAGAATAAGCCATTCAGGACTGAGATGAGGAAGAATTTCTTCACTTGTGAACCTGCAGAATTCTCTCACACAGGAAGTTGTTGGGGTCAGCTCATTAGATATATTCAAGAGGGAGCTGGATGTGGCCTTGCAGCTAAAGGGATCGCAGGAATGGAGAAAAGAGGGAATAGGAGAGCCATGATCGTATTGAATGGTGGTGCAGGTTCGAAGGGCCAAATGGCCTACTCCTGCTCCTAGTTTCCATATTTCTGTGTACTTTCTCTTTACTAGGTTTAGAATAAAAAAGGTTAATCAATCAGGTTTTTTCAGTCAACAACAAAATTATTAATTACTTTTGAAAATAGGCATTAGTAAACAAGGATGCAAAGCTGATAACACAGTTTAAACAGAGGAAAGTATAAATGTTTATCTTTTTAAGGAAACCCATTCCACACATAAACACGTGCCAATATAAACAATAAAAAATTCTCTGCAATGATTTATTTTGAAAATTATTCATTCTCAAAGGAAAAATAAGGTATGGCATTTTCAAGATGGCTTTCAATCTGCATTCTGGAACACTTGGAGGGGTATCACTAACACAGGCAATTATTATTATGACCATCAAATAATCTTCCTTCAAGGAACATCAAAAATTGCTTTTTCTTTGCTTTTTCAGGCTGTTTAGTTAGCTGAAACTCTGTGATTTCCATCAAGAAATTTTGAACAAAAAATCTCTCCTATTTCCATTTTTAAAGAAACAGCAGGCTTAATTATCCAAATTACCACCAGCCACAATTTTTAATGCAAATTCTTAAAATAAAAGAACGTTTTCATAACACACAGCAGCTCAACATTGAAAAAAAATTTTCTCCCCTCTTAAAATGCAGCACTTCACAATTATCCACACTAAAGTATGTTTTATTTCAGTTGTTCATGGGACATGGACAGCACTGATAGTTCAGCATTTGTTGTCCATTCCTTGTGCCCAGAGATTAATTTCTATTCATTATTATTACGTGACAAATCTAACCACCTTACTGTGGATCTGGAGGTGTATGTAGGCCAGACCAGGTAAGAATGGCGGGTTTCATTTTCAAAAGGATATTACTGAGCAAGTTTTTTTTAACAAGAATCATAAGTGGTTACATGGTCACCATTAAACTAGCTTTTAATTCCAGATTTTTCATTCAATTTAAGTTTTGCCTTCTGCTCTGGTGGTATTCAAACATATATCCTTAGAATATTAGCTTGGGTTCTGTGAAATAACTCCACAATGGCCGGTATACAGTCACGCAGTCACCCTTTATTTGCACATGTATGGATAGCTCAGAGTACGCTCCTCAAGTGTACAAAACCCCTGATATTCCTGTTTATATCGGTCAGCCAGGTTAACAGCCCCAATCAGGGACTCATATTCTATGAGATCCACCTAGTTGACCTCATTCCAATCACTACATTCTGTGTTAAGTGTCCGGTAACATTATCATGATACCACCATCACCTCCCCTGTCCTACCTGGCTGCTTATTCCTCTTATGGGTTATCTTGCTGTCAGCCAGAGTTGTGCTGTATGCCCTGAATTTTCAAATAACTCATCGGTTATCTAATTGAAAATGTATATGTAATGAATCTTACTGCATTTACAATTTAACTGATCAATCACATCTTCAAAAAAACTTAAATTTGTGAGAGCAACTTGACTTTAATAAATTAAAACTAGCTGTTCTTGATTATTCCATGCATTTGCAAGCACTCATTAATTTGATTTTAAGAATTTGCTGTACTCACATCTGACATTAGGCTAGCTGGTCTACAACTACCAATTTATGTTTTTTTTCGCTGTTTGAATAAAGATGCTACACTGGCTATGTTCCATTTTTGATGAAAAAAAAAGCTTTTGACAAAATCTCTGCTATTTCACTTCTGAAATCTTTCAACAGCTTGGGTGCATACAAAGTAGACAGGCTTGTAAGCAGAAATTTTAGGAGGCCATCATCATGCATGCTTACAGTAATCAATTGGAAGCCCTGGAGTCAGATGCTAATGCAGCAGCAGGATTAAACCACTAGTGATGAATCCACTACTAAAATGTATATGCTTCCCACGAGCTACCCCAGGCTCCCATACACTGGCAGTGACAAACAGTTAAAAACCTGCAAATACTGATTCATATTGCTAAGTACTGGTTAGCAATTCTGACCTTCGCTATCTTTTTTCAAAAGCAAATATGTTTATGCAGCTGGATGACAACATTTCTCACATTGGGAATATCAACATTCTTAATTCAAAATGACACCTGAACTGAGATGTTCTAACCCACTGACTAATATCAAGTTATATATGTGAGAAGTTGTAAACAGAATATATTCCACGAGAGTACAAATTATACAACACAAATCATGGTTTTGTTTCTTTGCAGGATGTATAGATTAATATTTCACACATTGTAAGGTAAAGCCACCATAGTCCCAAAGGGCTGTTCTTTCATTTGAGAGAGAGATGACTGGTGGTGTTTTAGCCTGAATGTCACCATGCTTCAGGCAATGGATGAGTTTAAGAAAGCAGGACCTTCATGGTAATCTCATGCAATGGAAATTTAAGAATTTGCTGTACTCACATCTGACATTAGGCTAGCTGGTCTACAACTACCAATTTATGTTTTTTTTCGCTGTTTGAATAAAGATGCTACACTGGCTATGTTCCATTTTTGATGAAAAAAAAAGCTTTTGACAAAATCTCTGCTATTTCACTTCTGAAATCTTTCAACAGCTTGGGTGCATACAAAGTAGACAGGCTTGTAAGCAGAAATTTTAGGAGGCTGTTGATACCACTCGGCATTGCAAACCAACTGTTGTAGCCAACTGAGCTAAACAACCCCCAATATTGATATGTCATGTGCTTGGACACTGACTAAAGATTCTTTTGCTTTGTCACAACAAATGACCTTGATATTCTGATGGAAAAATATTCATGAGAGAGCACAGATTGACATTACACATCAGGACCGTATTGAATCCCAGATGTAGCTAATTTCATGGGAATTTCCCAGGAAATTGAAGACTCTAATGGACAATTTCTCTGCATCTGGAACTCCCCAAAAGTACTCTTTAATATCAGAGCATTTGAAAAGATTCCATTCCATTAAGTTAGTAGTTTCCTTGGAAAAGGCAGACAGTTTAATAGTGAGCGTAACTCCTGGAGAACTATTAAACTGACTCATCAAATTACCATCATCTACCTCACACCTCCATTTTACACTTTTTCCTTATGCTCCTTCGACCCTGATGAGACTTTCCCCAAATCAGACACCCTCATGATTCCGGCCCCCACACAATTGCCCAGCTGCCATCCTGACCTGACATAGTCTCATGCCCCAAGACTTGACATGAAGCAATGCCCAATCCTGCTAGCCCCAACACACTCCTATTTAGGCACCATGTCCCCAGTAACCACTCCATTATCCACCAGTCCCAAAGTCCACTCATCCCAGCCTTACTGCCACTGGCCCTTTTTAGCCAGCCCTAGACCAATTCTTAGCACTCCATCACTCAATGAGCATCCTATCCAACTACAACGCTGCACATCTGGCATCTTATCCATCTGACACCTGGTGTCATTTTAACCAACCTACATGGAACCCTTACAAACTGCCCACCTGGCAAGCTGGCCATTTTTCACCCTACCTAACTGGTACCCTATCATCTGGCACCCTATTTATGAAGCACATTAATACCCTCCCCGTCTGGCACTCTAACCACTTGGCACCCTTGTTACTTGGTCCTGGTACCATGGCACCCTACTAGCCTGGCACCCGAAACCCCTAATGAACAGTCACTCTCACCCCACTTACCTCCCATACTTACCTTTTCACAACAACTGTTAAAATGTCTGACTGTGCTGCTTGACATTTAAACCTCAGAACATGGCAAATGACAGCTGTGAAAGGGGGCTTGCTTGATATACTGAATATTCTGTAGTACAAAGAATCTGCATTGATTTCAGCTGCATTCTATATTTCTGAAGAAGCAAAAGCTGGAATTCTCAGCTTGCAATGTGGACCTCAGTATTAACGGATAGCAAATGAGCAGAGTAGAAATCCAACTGTGATAGCCATTCTTAAGAATATCTGGGCAATCCTTTTTCACTCTAACCTCCGAAAAATAACTCAATGAATCAGAACATTTTGCCCTAAATCGCTTATAAATCCTTACAAATCATATATCTAATTCAGAGGCAATTAGGACAGAATGTGAACAGTGCTGTACTATTAATTAGTACCCGAAACTGTGTCAGTTGTCTAAAGTAAGTAAAAATCAAAATCTTTCATGTTTGTGAGGAGTCTGGACTAGATTTAATCAGGGTGTCAGAGATGAAAATAATATCCTAACCCATTGTGCTACCTAACACACCCCTTTTATTAAATCTTCTTTAATTATTTTATAGATGATGCTTTGAGTAAGTACCATTATATGAACTTTTGATTTATGAAGGGAAAATAATTGAATAAACACTATAATAAACAGATACAACAGTAAATCTAGATGTATGGCTATACGTTAAATTCGTAAATTTCTTGAATATAAATGATATGTGGCCAATTAGAATCCTGATGTGACTAATTACAATTCTGATTAGTAAATGCAAAATGAGTAATAGATACCATTATTACAAATGTAATCTCAATGCTCATACTCTGTATATGTGCATTCGAATTTTTCTGTGTATTTAGTGCAAAATTGGAAGAAAAGTATTTTTGACAATGGGTCTGCTTTACTTTGTTGGTCACTAAACAATGGTAAGTTCAGGTCAGTCAATAATGTTGAGTACAATGTAACATGCATTTACATTATACTTCTCAGAATCGGCTACATTTGTTGACTGTTATCTTTCTGCCAAAATGGTGATTTATGTTGACCTTTGTTTTACATGCCAATGCTTTTTCTTCAAAATTCAAACAAGAAAATCCTTTCACTGCAATAAATGTTGTAGATTTGATTTAAATGTCAATCTCTACCAGTGTAATTACCTGGAGTTATTATACTTAGCACAAGATTTTCAAATTTTTGATAATACCTTTCATTAGGGTTTTTTTTAGCAAATGCTCACGAGCCAATTGAAATGAATCGAAATGCAGAGTAATATTATGTACTGTGAAGCGTAATGTTTCCTTTGAACCGAACCATTACTTCACACTCTGCTTAATTCATCACTACCCTTTCACTTCTGCATCAACAAGGATTCTCACTTCACATTATTTGGAGATGCCAGTGTTGGACTGGGGTGTACAAAGTTAAAAATCACACAATACCAGGTTATAGTCCAACAGGTTTAATTGGAAGCACACTAGCTTTCGGAGCACCGCTCTTTTATCAGGTGGTACTACCAACTGATGAAGGAGCGTCACTCCGAAAGCTAGTGTGCTTCCAATTAAACCTGTTGGACTATAACCTGGTATTGTGTGATTTTTAACTCACTTCACATTGATAGCTTCACCTCACCCTCATATAAGAGTACTGCTGCAAGCTTGTATCCACCTTTGACAGCATGCACACACTACAACTATTCATTTATGATAGGCATACCATCCAAAGCATGACACTCTTTGACAATCATGCCTTTTTTGTGCAGAACAAGTTGATATACAATCACAGGTTCTAATGAGGGCCAGTTACAATTGCCTGCCCCTGCCAGATAATACAGAGGTGGTGATGCTTTCTACTATTGGAGTGGATGTAACCAAGGCTGTGGTTATCCTCCAATGTGATTTTCATCTCATATTCCACTTATTCCTCTCATCTGGCAATCTCTTTCCATTTACATTGCAGATAGTGCAAGTATTCACCTCTTGCTTCTCAGTCCTCTCTGCCCCCAACCATTTCTCCAACTGCAACCCTTCACAGCTGTCATTTGCCATGTTCTGAGGTTTAAATATCAAACTTGTCTTCATTCACTTATTGGATCTAAACACTACTGGAACGGCCAAAATGTTCTAACCATCCCTAACTGATCTCAAGGAGGTAATGATGATCAACCCTGTTGAAATATTGTCATCATGAGGTGTAACTGTATCTCAAGTGTTGTTATGAAGGAATTCCAGGATTTTGATTCAGCAACAGTAAAGAAGCAATCATGTATTTCTAGGTCAGATTAATTGAGAATTAGAAGGAAACTTGCAAATCATGATGTTCCAGTGGCTATGTATCATCGTTCTTCAAGGGTTTGTGAAATAAGTGAAATGCAAGATATGGATTATGGGATTAAATGCTGTCAAATTATATTACTAAAGTGCATCTTGCAAAACGTGTGTACTGCAACCAGTATGCACATGGTCATTGAGGACGTGAATATGTAAAGTGGTGAATACGTTTCAGATCAAACAGTTTTATTAAACTTTTTAGTACTGTAGGGACTGCGGTCAATCAGTGAAGCAAGGAACATTCTTCATCCTACCAACTGATTCATGATAGATAGTGAACAGGCTTTGGGCAATCAATGGTCAAGTTACTCACTGCAGAATATCCAGCTTTTGATCTGCTCTTGTAGCTCAAGTAGAAGTGTGGCTGATCCAATAGAGTTACTGCTCAGTATTAATCCCTCGTGTATTGATAGTGAGGAATTCAACAATGATAATACCGTGGAAGGTTAAGGACAAATTGTCCCAGAAGGCCATTGCCAGGCACTTGTTTGGCAGCCATTTTAGATTATATTCCTTCAGTATGGAAACAGACCCTTCGGTCCAACATGTCCACACCAACCCTCCAAAGAGTTACTCACCCAGACTCATTTCCCCCTGAATAATGCACCTAGCACTATGGACAATTTAGTAGGGCCAATTCACCTGACCTACACATCTTTTGGAATGTGGGAGGAAACCCATGCAGACACTGGGGGAACGTGCAAACTCAACACAGGCAGTCACTCAAGGTGGGAATCAAAGCCGGGTCTCTGGAGCTGTGAGGCAGCAGTATTAACTGCTGAGCCACCGTGCCACCCACTTGTTTATCAGCTTAATCTGAATGTACAAAAGGTCTTGCACATATCAACATGGACTGCTTACATAATTGAGGACCTATGAATGGAATTGAACACTATGCAATCATTATTGAACACTCCTATTTCTAATCTTATGATGGAGATGACTCAGTCTCAAACACTGCCCTGAGGAGCTCCTGAGGTGATAACCTGGGTTTGACATAGTGAGAATTCAACAATTGTAACCATCTTTCTTTATGCTACAAGTCTCAGCCAGCAAAGTGACTTTCATATTAATACACATTGACATCAATTTTCCCTGGGTTCCTTTATCACACACTTTTCTTACACTCTCCACTCCTTGTTTGACTAGAAAAAATTTTAAAATTTTACAATAAGATGCTGTATTACTTGTTCAGTATTCTGAGTTAAACATGATGAAAATTAATGTAATTGTTAAAACCCAGTCAGGGAAAAGTATAAAAAATATTAAGAATGTCTAAATACTTCCTACTTGTCACCAGTGCATGCAAATAATCATATTCACTGAAGATGGAAAAATATACAATGTATCAGATAAAAATCTTTGTGAAGCTAAAAGTACAGATTTAAAAGGAAAAAGTGAGGACTGTAGATGCTGGAGATCAGAGTTGAGAGTGTGATGCTGGAAAAGCACAGTAGGTGAGGCAGCATCTGAGGAGCATAGAACATAGAACATAGAAAAATACAGCACAGTACAGGCCCACCACTGCTACTGGCAGGGCATTCCATGAACTCACGACTCGCTGAGTAAAGAATCTACCCCTCATATCTGTCCTATACCTACCACCCCTTAATTAAATCTATGCCCCCTCGTAATAGCTGACTCCATACGTGGAAAAAGGTTCTCATGGTCAACCCTACCTAAACCCCTAATCATCTTGTACACCTCTATCAAGTCACCCCTAAACCTTCTTTTCTCCAATGAAAACAGCCCCAAGTGCCTCAGCCTTTCCTCATACGATTTTCCTACC
>NC_057723.1:54939414-54962165 GCF_004010195.1 Chiloscyllium plagiosum | reverse complement strand
CTTATCTATATCCCGCTGTAACCTGACACATCCTTCCTCACTGTCAACAACTCCACCGACTTTCGTATCATCCGCAAACTTGCTCACCCAACCTTCTAGCCCCTCCTCCAGGTCATTTATAAAATGATAAACAGCAATGGTCCCAAAACAGATCCTTGCAGGAGAATTTTAGGCAAGAGCCCTTCATAAGGAAAGTCATTGAAAAAGGAAAGACAGCTGAAATTCACTGGTTACATCTACAAGCACTTTTTTTTTTCAGCTGAAGTAGTTGGTTTGAAGTAATGGTTGGCATTTCTCTTTCCTGCTGGAAGACACTCTGGTAGTTCTCCAGTGGTTTTCAGTAGAGGCTCTGTCAACCACAATACTTTATTACAGGACCTCTCTCCATGTTGGTTGTACATTCCATAGACCATAAAGGACGACATAAAGAGACTCAACAGCAACTTAGAAACAGATATGTATTGAGTCAGCAGACTATAGTCAAGCCAGGGGAAAAAGGTGGCTCAGGTACCAACTCCCTGGAAGGCACTTTCAAATTCTTCTGCAGTAGGAATGCTGGCCCAGCCATTCCTGATGAAGGGTTTATGCCCGAAACTTCAATTCTCCTGCTCCTCAAATGCTGCCTGACCTGCTGTTCTTTTCCAGCACCACACTCGTCTCTGATCTCCAGCACCTGAAGTCCTCACATTCTTCCAATTCTTCCAAACAGCATTGAACTACCTCTTTCAGTTGTTGACCAAACAAAACAATTACCCAGGTTGTTATGGTGAATCGAGTGATAGAGGATGCTGCAAATCTTCTTCAGTATTCGAATCCTCAGACAGATCAGTGCAGAGAATCAATGTAGAAGCCATGCCCCATTTTCACAGCTACTATATTCTGATGACAGTTAAAATATCTTAGAATTTCTCAGTGTGTTCAAGTGACGGGTGTATATGGAATTGGATAGAGTGGATGATGCAATGGTTAAGAGTGTAGGGTGAATGAAGAAAATGGGTAAGTGGTAGGACGTCAGATAGGTGAGGTGGTAGCTGGATAGAATGGTACTTGGGTAGGGTGGTTGGCTGGTAAGAAGGTGAGAAGACAACTTGGTAGGATGAGAGGATGGTAGGTGGGTAGGGTGGTACATGGGTATGGTTGGAGGTAAGTGTGACAAAGTCATAGCCATAGAATCATATAACATAGAAGAGGCCCTTTGGCCCATTGAGTCTGTGCTGACTATCTATACTAATTCCACTTTTCACACATAGCAACCTTTGGATGAGCATATAGTTTCTCAAATCCCCTCTAACCATCCTGCCCTTCACCTTATAACTACACCTCCTGGTTTTTGACCGTTCAGTTAAGGGGAACAGCTGCTTCTTATCCACCCTGTCCATGCCCTTCATAATCTTATATCCCTCAATCGGGCTTCTCTTCAACCTTTTCTACTCTAATGAAAACAACCCGAGTGCATCCAGCGTCTCTTCATAGCTAAAATGCTCCAATCCAAGCAACATCCTGATGAATCTTCTCCGCACTACCTTTGGTGCAATCACATCCTTCCTGTACTGTTGCAACCAGAACTGCATAGAGTACTCCAGCTGTGGCCAAACCAACTTTCTGTTCAGCTTCAACATAACCTCCTGGCTCTTATAATTGATGCCATAACTAATAAGTACAAGCATCCCATATGCCGTCTTAACTAACCTATTAACCTATCTGATCACCTTCAGGGATCTGTGGACCAGCAACCCAAGATCCCACAGTTCCTCTGAGATTACTAATGTCCTGCCATTTATTGAGAACTATCTTCCTACTTCCTCCAAAATGCATCACCTCACACTTTTCAAGGTCAAATTTCATCAGCCAATGATCAGTCCATCTGATTAATCCATCTACACCATCCTGTAACCTAAGACTTTCTTACTCGCTATTAATCACATGGCCAATTTCTGAGTCAGCTGCAAACTTGCTTATTAGTCCCCCGTCATTCCCATCTATATTGGGGAGACAGGCCGCCTACTTGCGGAACGTTTCAGAGAACACCTCTGGGACACCCGGACCAACCAACACAACCACCCTGTAGCCCAACACTTTAACTCCCCCTCCCACTCCACCAAGGACATGCAGGTCCTTGGAGTCCTCCATCGCCAGACCATGGCAACACGACGGTTGGAGGAAGAACGCCTCATCTTCTGCCTGGGAACCCTCCAACCACAAGGGATGAACTCAGATTTCTCCAGTTTCCTCATTTCCCCTCCCCCCACCTTGTCTCAGTCAAATCCCTCGAACTCTTTTCCAGCAACACATTTTCAGCTCTGATCTCCAGCATCTGCAGCCCTCACTTTCTCTCATCTATATTGTATATCAGACACAAAAAGGGACCCAGCACTGATACCTGTGGTAGGTCAGTGGATAGGTGTCTCCAGCCACACAATCTTCTATCACCACTCTTTATCTCCTACCAGTAAGCCATTTAGACCTACCTTGCCAAGTTATCTTACACCCCAAGTATTTTTACCATCTTTGTCAGTTTCCCATATTGGACCCTGTCAAAGGCTTTGCTGAAATCCATATGAACTATCTCACCTCGACACCTGATCACTCCCTTCAAAAATTCAATCCAGTGTTTTAGGTATAATCTCCATCTAGCAAAGTGATGCTGACCATCCCTGAGCAAAACTTGCCCGTCCAAGTGGAAATTAATTATCTTTTTCAAACTTTTCTTTAATAGCTTCCATACAACTGATGTGAGATTCACTGATCTCTATAATTCCCTGGTCTAGTTCTGTCAACCTTCTTACAAAATGGAATTACATTAGTTGTTCTCCAGTCCACCTCCCCTATGGCCAGAGTGGAATTAAAAATTTGGATATGAACTCCTCTAATTTCCTCTATTGTCTGCCACAGTAATCTGGACAGAAGTCATCTGGACCTAGGGATTTGTCCTCTTTTAAAACCCAACAAAACACTCGGTATCAATCTGCTCAAGAGTTTTACTGTCACTCTCCCCAAATTCTGTATCTATCTTCTCCTCCTCCTAAGTGAAGACAGAGATTTAATATCCTATCAATTTCTCTGGCTCCACATACTGTTTTCCCCTTGGTCCCTACCCCTTACCTTATTGTACTAATACTCTGAGTCCCCTTCTCCACTGAACTAGCTTAAACTCCTCCAAGCACCACACGTAAGCTAACCCACAAGGATGTTGGTCCCCCATTTTGGTTCAGGTTCAGACTGTCCCATGTGTAGAGATCTCAACTTCTCCAGAAAACGGTTTCGGCGATCTCGAAATGTGAAACCCTCTCTCCTGAGCCAACCCTTGAGCCGTGCATTCATCTCCCTGGCCTCCGATTTCTGTTTTTGCTAGCAATACTAGTAATCCAAAGATTACAACCCTTGAGGTCCTGCTTGTTTCATCTACTGCCTATCTCCCTGAATTCACGATGCAAACCTCATCCTTCATTCTATCTACCTCATTGATGCCAACATGTACCACAACCTCTAACTTATTTCCTTTCCCCTTTGCATTGTCCTGAAATGAATCAGTGACACCCCTGCCCCTTGCCGGAGTGGGGAGGGGGGGGGGATCACACTATCCTGGATTCACCTGACGAAGTTTGTAATTACAAATAAACCTGTTGGGCTATAACCTGGTGTCATGTGACATCTGATTTTGTCCACCACAGTCCAACGGCAACACTTCCACATCAGGTTTGGTAGTATTCAGATCAGCTTGGGTCAAAGGAGATAGCATTTCAGGGTGGAAGTGGTATGGTGGAATCTAGTCAGGTCAGGACTGGAGGGAGTGAATGTTTGTGGATGTGAAGCAAATCAAATGTACAGTATCATCTTTGTTGTTTTTGGAGGCAGGAAATATTCTATTACACTTATGATTTGTGCTTTATAGATGGTGGACAGGCCTTGGGGAGCTAGGAAGTGAGTTACTCATTGCAGTATTCCCAGCTTCTGATCTACTTTTGTAAATACAGTATTTTTATGGCTAGTTCAGTTCAGTTTCTAATCAATGTCAATATGTATGATGTTGGGTTTCAGTGATGGTAATGACATTGAATATTGAGGAGCAAAGATTTGGTTGCCTCTTTTTGGGACAGTCATTGCCTGCCTTTTATGATCAAAAAGAGCAATTAGCACTTGTAACACCAAACCTGGATGTTGTTCAGGTATTGCTGCATTTGGACATGACCTGCTTCAGTATCTGATAAATCATTAATGGCACTGAACATTTTGCAATCATCAGCAAACATCCTCAATTCTGACTTTTATGATGGCAAGAAGATGGTTGGACATAGGACACTACCCTGAGGAACTCCTGCAGAGATGTCCTGGAGCTGAGATGACTGAGCTCCAACAACCATGATCATCTTCCTATGTGTAAGATATGACTACAACCAGCAAAAGGTTTTCACCCTGATTCTCATTGACTCTAGATTTGGAAGAGTCTGGACCACAAGCTTCCTGCAATAGTGTTTGTAGTTGTTGTAGGAAGAAAATTTATAATACAACAAGTAGATAAATTGAAAATAATAGTAGCAAAATTGTAGCATTAGAAGTAAAATTGCCGATAATGGAACATAATACACTCACGTTTAGAATGTCATGCCTCTGGCCTCTTGCGTTTATACAACACACGGCCTCAGTAATGATGTTGTAGATGTTTGAGGTGGATTGATAGTCATGGTAGAAGGATTATTTATGATGTAACCATATAATGCATTTCAGAATCCTTTAAAATATTAAGTTTTTTCCGCTAAATGATGTATATTGACCCCAATTATACGCTCTGAAATTACTTATAAATTAATTCGAAAAATACTTCTGCTGTAATGAATTTGAAGCACTTTTTCTAATAAAAACATAAACAATCCAAATCATTGTAATTGCTTGGAGTTATCCCATTTAGTTCAGGATTTTCTGTAATTTCTGAAATATCTATCCACTTCTGACCTTTGTCAGTAATGCAGACAAACCAGCAAATCTACCATGCAAAGTAAGATTACATTCTTTGTAATCAGGCTTAAAGTCATGATCATCCGACTCGACCATGAGACTATTATTACTGAGCTAAAACAGACACAATAAGGGTTTTGGATCCTGTGCAGTGTGACTTTCAAACAATAGTCAGTGTAAGCACGAGTCTGACATATATTGATTGGATGCCCAGTATTGATCTAAAAATAACAGCTCAAGCCATATATAAACCTATAGTTCAACTGACAAGCCTGAACATCAATGTTATTCCAAGAACAAATTGTACCTGTCACTTTGCTGACAAGGTTAGACTGGAAGACACCTTCACCAGGGAGAATATTATCGTGAGTTTAGGTTTTGTTTTTGGAGAAAAATAATGGCTTGTATTTATGGTGGGCATTGTCTTGAGCCAATGTGGTCTCCCAGTCTCAAAAACCTCAAGATGATGCCTGGTGCGGACTGGAGATGTGGTCCGGCACAGATCTGAACTTTTTAATTTCTTTATTCTTCTAATTTATTCCTAAGGCTTTGTACCCCGATACCTTTTGTACCTAAGATGGCACAAAGGTCTGACATGCTGAACTTTTTATCTCTATATTTTTCTAATTTATTTCTAAGAATCTGTACCTAGGTACATTTGTTCCCTAGATAGCACCATAAACAGTGACTTTGTAAATTTTTCATTGTACTTATATGAGTACATATGACAATAAACCTAATTCTAATTTTAATTTTAATGACAGTGAATTTGACTGTATGCCAACATTACTTCATTGAAGCTAACAGTGAATTTAAGAATCACCACATTCACAGTAAAACATGGAAATTTCTGTCCAGAGAGCGCACTATTAAAGTGTACCAAAAGTGCATCCCACAATCAATGAATAAATTCAGAAGAATTATGCTATTAATCTCACTGCACTGCAAACCTTACAGATGTTAAACCTATTGAAAAATGTACATCTGGGTTTTTAATCCGGCTCATCCATTCACCAGAAAGTAGATCCTTTGCTTATTCCCGATTAATCTTTCACTTTGAGCCATTTCTCTTGGCAGCTTTTCGTCAGTGCTGGTCTCATATTACCTTCCATTCTCATGGATAGAGCAAGAAAGTAGGACTCAAATCTATCTCTCCTAGAAGAGGAATCAACCTCACGTTATTGGTATTGTTCTGGATCATCTGAACGAGTCATCTGAACTAACTTGATAGTCGGTTAATTTCATAATTACTCATAAACTGACCTTGAAAAGCAAACTTTACACTTGTGGAATGTTACATTTCACCACGATAGTAACATATTTTAGTTTTTACTTGAATCCAGTCATAAACATTATCTGAATATTTAGATTAAAAGTGAAAAATAAACTGCTTTAAACTTCCTTGTTTGCTGCATGTGAAAATATTCCAGTGTTATTGGCTCTTTGCCCTGCTTACTCAAATCGCTGTTGTTGGACTGCAAGAGATAACTTCAGAAAAAAAAGGATATCAATAGTACAGAGATCATTAGATACTAATGGGAAGAATGTTTCACGTTTAGTTGCATATTTGTTTTGACAATACTACAAATCCAACCCAATGCATCCTTCAGGCAGTATCCACAGCACCTTGTCTCCAGGTATTAAAGGATAATGTATGTTTATAGATGGTGGACAGGCCTTGGGTAGCTAGGAAGTGAGTTACTCATTGCAGTATTCCCAGCTTCTGATCTACTTTTGAGTTCAAAAGCTTTAATAACTCTACCTAGAGTAAGAAAAATTAATTGTTTTCTGTAATCAACAGAATTGCTTGTCCAGTTGAAATGAAAAGAAAATCACATTCCAGATACTGAGATAAAGATTTCCAATTTTTCCCTTAAGGTTTGATTGGCTAGATGAGAACCTTGATTAGAGTGGTGTTGGAAAAGCACAGCAGGTCAGGCAGCATCCGAGGTGCAGGAAAATCAATGTTTCAGGCAAAAGCCCTTCATCAGGAATGAGGAATCTTGCTCATAGGAGGCAAGGACCTTATTTCCATACATTTGCATCTTATTACTAGCAAATCTAGTTTAATGTATGTGCTCTCCACAATTCTCTCTGAAACTGTGAGAAACCAAATGATGCCAAGTTCTGATTTGAGTAGTTGTCTGGAAGGTGCAACATGCCAGCATCATCTCTGAGCCTCCATGTTGGGTATCATTCCCCAGCACCTCAGGGACATGCTCTGTGGACAGCAACCACTTGCAAACTCTGTCCACCAACATCCATAGTAGCAAAACTCCAGCCTCATTTCAACATCATGGCCAGTCTCAGGTATAGTCAGAAGACCCTTCACTACTTCACTATTGAATGTTGGAGCTCATTGACAACATACATTGCAGTGCTTTTCCCAGATCGCTCTATGAGCACCTCTGCATCTGCATCTATCTAAAAGCATTTTGATTGTTTTCTTAGCACTCATTCACTATATGCCTATTTAGGTAGTGACAGAATCTCTGACTTGCCTTGCCTTTTGTGAATTTTCACTTCACTCAGGACCTAAAGGCCCACAGTATTTCTGCCTTGTCCTGTATTTTAAAACAGGTAAAAAGACATCTTGTCAGCACCGAACCAAGAGGCTGGACATGTTGTTGTGCAGAACAGCAAGCACACTGCATACGTTTCAACCAAATGACCACCTGAAGGTCGAGAGGAAGTGATCTTACTTGAGTGAAGGGGGATTACAGTTAGTCTGGTGCAGCCACAGTCAGTCAGGGGCATCATTCGATCCCCCTCCAGATGTTGGGCACAGCCAGCTGGGTGCTTGGTGTGATCAGAGTCCCCATGTCCTTGCACTTTAGGATTTGGGCCAACTTCAATACTGGAGGTCATGTCTGACCAGTACAGATGCATCACTGTGGAGATTTAGAAGGATCAGTTTGGGGACTGGGCTGTACTCAGGCAAGATTGTCCTCACTGGTCAGTCCTGGCGATGGGCCATGGTCAGTCTGTGGATTTGAATAGTAAATATTGAAGGGATTTATCAGAGGGGCAAACCCATGGTATGTTGAGGAATTTAAGAATGTGAAATGTGAGCATTGTAGGCTTTATACTGGGATACACAGTGGATAATGATAGTAAAGGGGGTAACTCCACATGTAGTGGTGGGTACTCATATAGCATGGGAGAGCACAGCGGACTGTGCAGGGTTTTCACAAGTCACCACCACTCTGAAGGACAGTGCATAATGATAGTGGGCTGGGGGCTGATGGGGAATATGGTGATGTTGACAGGTAAATGAAAGAGGGTGGTGGAAAAATGAGGAGCCTCAAATCTGATGGGATTGACAGAGATAGCTACACAAATAAATGCAATAAGAATTAGTGTGAATCATGACTTTCAGGCTGAGTGAAGAACTCATAATCATGATCATGTTCTGGATACTATTCCATCTGGTACCAAATGTGCAATAAGGATGAATAGTAATTGCTAACACATTCAAAGCAGGTGGAATACCTTTCTCATTTTTGTCTATGGCGACAGGATGGACATGTTTGCACTATGTGTCAGAGAATGGATGCTAATAGGGAATGTGGCATCAACCATTCTTAGGTGAATGTGTTGTCCACTGAAATTCATAAAGGTAGAATGAACCTTTTCCCACAGAGAAGGTTGCACTCATGAATGATCATGCAAACAAAAGTGGTCATAAGTGTGGAACACGAGTGGAAGCAAGGCCCTTTTACAAGCTTATCCCCATTTCATTACCACTTTAATAAGATCACTGAATGAAACTCAGGAATGTAAGCCTTGAAGAATGCCAGAACTCTGCTGTTATCCAGACTGCTTCTCAGAGATGAGCAACACCTTGCCAAAATAACTGCCATCCTCCTTAGGATGTATAAAGACTCTACTTAACATGGTAGCCATATCACCCAGTCCAAAAGCTAAAATAATGGTTGATCAGACATGCCATGACTTAATGTGCATATATATTTACAGATTTGAGAGCACAGCTACGTGATGTATCTACCTAAGTCACTTATGCTTCCTTGGAGAACTTTTTGTTCTGTTGCCCTTCCAATACAATTAGGTGCAGTCCAACGGTCTGTAGCCGGGATGAAAGGAGCCGAAGCCCTAGTGGAGCGTGTTGGCCTGGAAAATTTAAGCAAATGACCCCATGGGTATTTGTAGTTAGAGGGGCCTGGCATGCTGGCTGTGTCCTGACCGGATGCAGGCTTACTGCAACTTTCACAGGGTTGAGGATCGCCAGCAGGGTGGAGGTGGAGGGGCTCAATATCTCTGGAGTGTCCTGAAAGGAGTCTTTTTCTGCTGTTTCTCCTCCATCTAGGTGCCTACTGACATCACCATGATCTTTGAGAGGAAAGGGAAGATCTCTTTGGAATGAGGTTGAGGACCATATTACTCTTGCAACAATGCTGCTGATACTGACCATCATTAGCTAAAGCAGTGGAGTGCAGGTCTATGTACAATTGGGCAACCACTAAGTTTTCCTCTGGCCCTGGCAAGCATGGTGGCCAGCAACCTGTCTCAGGAGTCAGGTAATGTAAAAGCAGAAAGAGCTGATTGTGACTAATCAAGGAACAATGCAACCGATTTAAGAGTAACAAAGAGGATTTGCATAATTGCAGTTGTTCTGACAAGGGTGACCTTTTGAGGTTTTGAGGCTTTTGAGGGACATGGATAGGATAAATAGACAAGGTTTTTTCCCTGGGGTGGGGGAGTCCAGAGCTAGAAGGCATAGGTTTAGGGTGAGAGGGTTCATATTTAAAAGGGACCTAAGGAGCAACTTTTTGAGGTAGAGGGTGGTGCGTGTATGGAATGAGCTGCTAGAGGAAATGATGGAGGCTGGTACAATTACAACATTTGAAAGACATCTGGATGGGTATATGAATAGGAAGGGTTGATAAGGATATGGGCCAAGTGCTGGCAAATGGGACCAGATTAGGTTAAGATATGTGGTCGGCATGGACAAGTTGGACCGAAGAGTCTGTTTCTGTGCTGTACATCTCTATGACTCCATGACTTTAACTATGAACATGCAAGATGATATAAAACGTCAGTCATTTGTTGACTCTTTTAACTCTTTTTTAGATATATCGGTTTCTGTGAGCACCGAGAAAAAATTACGTTCTACTTCAGAGAAAAGTTTATTATGTGTAAATATTTATATAACAAATCTGATGCAGTCTGAAATCATACCATCATGTGAAACATTTAGTTTTTGTTTGTATTAATGTGTTAATCTATGCCATTTCTATATATTCCTTGGTGATTGAACAGGGTTTGGATTTATGAGCAACAATACAAGATAATGTGAGATTTCAGATTGTATGTGTAGAGGGAGCTATTTGATTACATTTTCAAAGTTTAGTTCACAGCATTTATCATTAAGGCCAGCCTCCACCTAAATACATCATAACATTTTAATGCATTTTTTAACAATAAATTATTAAGATAGAAGTCAGTTAACTAATCACATTGCTTTGCTTCATATAGTCAAATGGTTTAAGAAACCTGCAATTCTCATTCATTCAATTTTTTAAAAACTTCATTCACAGGATATAGACACTGCTGGCTGGGCCAACATTTGTTGCTCATCCCTAGTTACCCACGAGAAAGCGGTGGTTAGCTACCTTGTCACTTAGAGTTAACCATTGTTTGATATAGTTGTAAGCTGAACTTATATATAATATATATTTTAAGTTTTGTTTTACTCTTTGAAATGTATTTATATAGTTTTATTTTTAGTTGATATTGATTCATGAACTTTTACAGCAAGAAATGAGGCCATTTAGTCTCCCATCATATCTACATCAGTCAATAAGGGTCGAGAGAGTGGTGCTGGAAAAGCAAAGCAGATCAGGCAGCATCAGAGGAGCAGGACAATTGACCGTTTCTGGCATAAGTCCTTCATCAGGTATGATAAAGGTCTTATGCATGAAATATCAATTCTCCAGATCCTCGGATACCACCTGACCTGCTGTGCTTTTCCAGCTCCTGCTGCGCCAGTCCACACTTTCTCCATCAGTCAATAAAGTCCTGATTTCACTCATTCCCTGTTCCAGCTCTTCACCCATGGTCCTAGAAGCCATGAAAATTCAAGAGAATACTGACCTGTTGCATAAGTATTCCAAGAGTTTCTGGTTCAGTAACCTTTTCAGGCAGTGGGTTCTAGGTTCCTACCAACCTCTGTGTGAACAAACATTCTCATCAACATTCCTCGCAGACTTCTACCTTAATCCATGACCCCTGGATATCAACCCATCCTTGAGTAGAAAAAGTGCTTCCTGTCTACCTTATCCATGCCCCTCAAATTCTTAAACACCTCTATTAGGTCCCCCAACCTTCGCTGTTCCAAGGAAAATAACCTCAGACAATCTAATCTTTTTTTCACATAGCTCAGACCTCCCAGCCTTGGCAGGATCCTCTCTAATGTGACCATCCTCTCCTTATAAAGTGATGACGATAATTGTATGCAGTACTCCATGTGGCCTAATCAGCATTTTATGCAGTTCCAGCACAACTTCCCTGCCGTTGTATTCTTTGCCTCAGCTAAAAAAAAGCCAAGAATCCTGTATGCTTTCTTAACCACTTTACTACCTACCCTGTACCTTTAAGGATCTATTGCACAGCCTGATCACTTTGGTTTTTAGTCCTTTCCATCCATGAAAAGTGTCCTATCATCTATGGTGTAATCCCATGCCTTATTAGCCCTCCCTATAAAGCTGTTAATATAAAGCTGAATAAATGACATGCTTGGGTAATGTTGCAGTTAAAAGCTCCACATTTTCTACTCAATAAATCTAAACAGAAATTGTACTCGACAGAATTGTAGGTGCACCTCAGTGGGCGGCAGAGGCAATTTTGGCGATTTTTTTCTGATCAAAAAATTCATGTCGAGATGATATCAAGAATAATGACATGTAGTTATATATTATTGCAGACAATGCATCTCAAGAGGTAAAAACATGTTTCAGACAAGATCAGCAGTTGCATACTTTTCTCAAATCAAAGTGCAGGGAGGAACATGTATAGACAGGGTAAAAGTCAATTCCTAAGTAAATGAATATAATAACTGATCCATCAGGAAATGGGTGAAATTAATTTATCTTATAGATTTAGGTGTTTAGAATAATGCTATTGATATGATAGTCAAAGAAATAGCATTGTGGTTAAAAAGGGCAGGGCGAAAAGTAGCTGGGAAAAATTGGATAGGGATTGAGGGAGAAAACCAGCCAGAAAGAAGAAGTAAGAAAAATATCAAATATAAGATTTTTTTAAAAAGTCTGTAATATTTTAAGACTGAAGTGGTAAAATAATGAAAGTTCACATATATATGTGTTCACTTTTTGGGAACGAGGTTGAGCAGCTGTCATAAAAATTATCCGATGGATTTTTACTTTTGAAGCTGTAACTCGAGTTGAGAAAATTTCCAGTTTCATACATGTCTCTCAGGAAACAGTGACCCAAGTGCATGCTTCTTACCTTGGGATGACAGGTGGGTGTTGGAGTTGGGCTGCTGCCATCTGGATAAGACCAGAGGTGGCCACTTGAGACCCACCTTGGTCCTCTGCAACTTTGTTTTAATTGTTTTATTAAATGATCCTCTCCTTTTAAGAGGTTAAGAGATGAGGAGATGAATATAAGGCACCACACCCCTGTATTGACTGCTTATGCCCTACTGTGAACTGTTCTCCTGCTGGAGAACTGGTCCAGGGATGCAACAGCCTTTTATAGATGGCACGGGTGTGAGGAATGCCAGTTAATTCCAGCACATCTGGCAGGTGGTGAGTTGTTCCAGAATGGTACATGGTGATTGATCTGTTGAGTTTTGTGGTACATGGCATGAAAGCACTTAAGGCCTTGTGGAAATATAAACCTTCCAAAATACAACTCACATCTAGCCAAAACAATCATAAGATTCAGTCCTAAGAAATATTACATTGCTAAAAAAAAGACCATCTTTTGTTCAAGGTGCATTGTTCCTGATATGTATTAACAGCCAGAATTTATACATCAAAATATTCCTTCTGAGACAAGCCACAATTATAAGATAATGATTCTTGCCACAGAAGGAATAAAATCAGAAACATCTGAGAACATTGAGAAAAAAGATTCTCTTTCTTTGACGTTAGTGTGCCTAGTTCAGCAAAAGTGATCAAACCTGAAGAAAAGCTGAATCCAAACTAAAGTCTTTGAAAATGTGGAAGGCAGCTCAAAATAACTGCATCCAGGAAAAACAAAAATGAACCAGCTCAGCTGCAAAACATCACTGAAATCTTAAGATCAACATTGCAAAGTATTATTTCCTCAGCTGAGAAGATACTTGTTTTCAATTTTACCTTCCTTCAATGTATATCTTAATCTGTTTGTTTGTTTGTTAGTGTGTGTGTGAAACACTGAATTCAGCATTGGCTTTACATTTTAAGTAATCTTTTACTGAAAGACTTCTTTGTAAAACTAACTTCTTCATTATGATTACAATAAGATGAATGTACACTTTGTTTCTTCAAGGTTTTAATGCACATTCAAATATAGATAGAATTGAGGATCAGACAGATCTGTTTAAAATCTCAATCGCTCTGCCTAAGCAATCTCATGACGAACAAGAGAATTTATTCACTCCTCCAGACTTGGTTTTAACACATCTGGATAGTGATTGATCAAAAAAATGCATCAGAAAGCCAGGGCATCCTTGCTTCAGTGGCCTTAGCCCTCTGTAAATAAAATAACAACATTATTCACAGAGAAATGTTTGAGTTCAGAACATTTATATTGTATTTCTTTCAGTGTTTCAATAGTTTACATTTCAATCAGAATAAGAAAGAACAACCTTTAAATAAAATCTGATCTTATAACAGCTTTTAGATTTTCTTAGAATGTTACTACTGTGTAAAAATAAAATCAAAACTCCTTAATTCTGATTACCTTAAGAGGCTTGCATATTTTTCTTCATGGCTTCTTCAGTCACTGTGGTTCCTTTTAACTACTCCACATAAAGAAGTAGATTCTTTAATTTGTATTTCAAACATTGCAATACAATACAATTCCACTGTCTTCCATCAGTGGGAAACCAATGATCATTACTGCCACCACACTCCATGTAACACAAAGCCTTTCTAAGGACACTAGAGTATGTTAATTGTACATCTCAGGGATGACCTGAAGCTCTGCCCTGCTGCAAACCTAGCAAAATGAGGAGAATCCAGCCCCTCCTGCAGGAATAACTAAAAGAAGCATGTCTGTGAATTCAGTACGTCCACAGATAATATGCTTCCTGAAATATGCAGATTGTTACATAAATAAAAAAAGTAGATACTATTATAAAATATCTTAAACGTTACATATGCAATTTATGATTCTGATATTCAAAGTCCTAACTAAGTGTAATAATATTTGGAAGCAATGACAGTTAAATTCAAACTGTCTTAACATTAATACAGTGATGATATTCTAAGAAAATCTAAAAGCTATTCTAAGAACAGATTCTTTTTAAAGATTCTTCTTCCTTACTCTGATTGAATTGTAAGCTATTGAAACACTGAAAAATGTACAAAATAGATGTTCTGAACTCAGACAGTCCTCTGTGAATAATTCTAGTGAATGCGAGTTCTGAATACTTACTTCAATATCTGCAATGACTGCAGGCTGCCTTTGAACAGTGAATCAAAGTGCAAGCATACTTACATGCCAAGATATCTATAAAGCAATGTAGCAAACTTATCTCAGCTCCAATATTACTCTTTTGAATTGAAGTGGGACTAACTGACATTTAACTTTGAGAATCTTTATTTTGCAGATTTTAACCAACATCAATTGAAATTTTTCTGGGGATGAGGTAAGTGAAAGGCTAAGTTTTGATCAGCTATGATCGTCTTGAATGGCAGCACAGGCTCAATGATCTAATCCTGTTATGATGCTCCTAAATATTTGCAGTATGCAATTTTCTTGTGGGTCAGATTTAAAGAGTAAGGTCAGGGCTTTATGCCTCCCAGAGGAGCTTGCTGGGGAGAGTGGGGGAAGATGAGAGTAGATTTATTTGCCATGCCAGTGGTGCCACCTTATACCTAATCACCCATGCCCACTGCTGTTGTATTTTAATCAGGAGTTTAGAGATTTCAGGTGACCCCTAGTTCACAGGTGACTTCAGGCCTTTCAACAGCTAGTTTAATTGATACTTAAAGACCTGCTTCTGCCACTCTGGTATTTCACCCACAGTGGAGGGGGCGAGGGGTATGGGAGGAACCTGTGCCACCTATTAAGCCCATCAGGGGAAACAAGACAGACTGATTGCTGGTTAAATAGCAGGCGCCTCCTTTCTGGGCACACTGTACACATTGCAATCCCCTCCCCCAGAACCAAAGTATTTCCTCCACCTATCCTAGTCATCCTAACTCCTGCCTTAACAAAATGCAAGTGCTCCCTTACTACAACCTCCCAGACAGGCTCCTCTGAGCTTAACCCCATTTGGGTCCATTGCAGTTTGCCTTCCTCTAGAACTACCTTGTGGTGACCACTGCTGTCAGCTGCATTGCTGGGACAAGAGAGCCTTTGGCCCTTTGTTTGGCCACCAGCTCTCAAAGGCAGGACTTCTTCCTCAATGGAGGCAGAAGATCTGCCTGAAGCCAATTAATCATCTGAGCTTATTCCTGATTTTCATGGTAGAGTGATGGTGAGATGCAAGAGCCCTGTCTTCTGTATACAATTCAGTTCAAAGAAAACCCACCAAACATAGGACACAATCATTTATGGAAATGGCTCCAGGGAAAATTCCATTTTAAATACAAGTGAACCTTCCTAAAATGGTCAATTTCAGTTTCATATACCTCATATCTCACCCACAATTATAATGGTATAATTACAGAGACCGGAAAAGCACAGTGAGCTGAAAACTGTGTGCTTTATTAACTGAGTGCTAAATTTGCAAGTTGGTGTAGAGAGGAAGGTGGCGCTGCCTTTTGTAATTTTTTTTTAATCGCCAGTAGTTGATGAGTGCTGTCTTATGTCAACAAGCTAGGAGGTTGTGATACTATTAATTTAAGAAGTTTAATTAATTATCCATCGACTGACCGACTACATAAGGCATACATAATAGGGCAGATGGTCATGTTGCTACTGAAACATCTACAAATCTTTATAATGCATTATGAATCTGGATAACCACATCTATGGTAAGTTGTTGCTGCTTGATTAAAATTTATACAGAACTGAACTGGACACTGAGCTGCAGGTATTTCAGGGCAAACGTAAGGCAGAGGGTTCCTAGGTATATTGTTCTGAGAGATAAAAACAAGGACTGCAGATGCTGGAAACCAGAGTCTAGATGAAGTCAGCCCTCTCTCACAACCCTTCTCAGGTCTGTTAAAATTTTAGATTTGGTCAATACTCAAGAGCAGGAATCTATGACTGTGAATGAGGCAGGTCCAGATATCCAGTATGCAGTGACAGAGAAGCCTCTGTCCTTGACTTTGACCAGCAGCTACAAGGTGCTTGCTCTCTGTGTAGATGATAAGAAAGACCACAATGTTGACAGCATACTGACCCTGGCATCATGGTGCAGGAATCCATTCAAGTGGAGAGAGCAAAATGGAATGTGGTAATGATAGAGTACCAGGGGAAATAGATGTTGTACCCCAGCTATGACCAAGAACTCTGAAGGTTGTGTAATCTTTTTCCTTCCAGGGTTGACAACAACTAACAACTGAAGACAGCCTTGTACTGGGAAGGGGAAGAAGTTGCCATGGTCCTTTAAGAAACCAATGGCATAGGTACATCTAAGAAATATTTTCTGTTGAGAGAGTTTGAGGAGCTAGGGTCCATATTGAAATATAGAACATTGAAAGTACTCTCTCTATTTTGTTAGCTGATGAAGAACCCAATCAGCATAAGGTCAGGTAGATTAGAGAGTTAATTGTGTCGCTCAGAGTGTTATGGGAAGCTGTTTGTATTCCTACAACACTGGCACTATACTCAGGAAAAGAACGTTTTGGTCTGCTGGGACATAAACCAGGCAATGATCTGTGCAACGGTCAGTCATAAACCTAACTCTGCATAAAAGGCTTTAAACTCGCAGAAATGAGAGGATAGTTTGAATGAAAGGAGGAATAGAAACTCAAAGAGAAATGTTGAGGCAAGAAAGCTGTGTAAAAATATGGATAAAGACAGATAACATGGAACAGGAAGGAATCAAGAGTTTAAATATGACAGTGCATCATTCAATAATGTCCATTTAGGGAATACCAGGAAAAAGAAATGAAAGTCTCATAATCTGAATGCACAAAGCATCTGCAATAATGTAGATGAATCTACGATTTAATTGTCATTGCAAAGATATGAAACAGGATTATGTGAGTTGCTGAATTTCCTGCATCCCACCAGGTATTAGAAGTAAATGTTCAAAGTTAATGTTTTATGCTATGGCATAGATTCCTGACAGCACAAGCATTGTATGTTTAAAACAGTTGCATGTCATCATGACATGTAATGGTCCAGTATAACAATACCCTCTTTGTCTTTAGTTACCCTCAAAGTGTAACATAGTAAGTGTGATCAGTCAGCTATATATGTAAAACATACATAGTAATGTCAGTAAGCACAAATCCCAGAGTGTGGAAAAGTTTTCCTAGCCCTTGAGTGGAATGGATGATAAAGGAAATGTGGGAAAATATGGCCAGATTGAAGAATCTGAATCTCAATAATAGGAAAAGTAATTTCAACTTTTCCCTTAAGCCTTCAATGATTCTTTCTGAATCTCACGAGTAAACAGCAGCTACCTTATTTCCATACACTTACAACTTATTTTCAGCTATGTGTAGCGGATGAGCTAAATTGATGCTAACTGGAACTCTTTCCCCTTCAAGGGCAGAAGACCCTCCTTTTGAAATTGTGGGCATTCTGATTATCCAGCAGCAGAAACAATTTCAACCATACCAGAGTTAGTCCAGGGGCTGCTGGGACAGCAGCCAGTTCCAGGATATAGGCCTTGATGGGTTGCAGACAGGTACATTGGGGAATTAGGCAGGGAAGGTTTGAGAACCAGTGGTGTGGAGGGTTGAGATATAAAATCCAGACAAGGAGGAAGGAAGGTGGTGTACTATCATTTGGACAGATGCTCCAAATGCTCCAAAGGTACCCCTTGAAAATAGCACTCCCTTTTCCTTCCTGCCCTTCTAAAAAACCTCAAAAAAAAGTCTTCACACTCCTGCCTGCCTACCCAACTGTATTTAGGCATAGGAATAACAAACTCAACTGACCCTCATTTATTTATTAAAATATGGCTCATAGGTCCACCCACACCCTATACATTATTCTTTCGTCATTCATTCGCAGGATAAGGTCTTCGCTGACCATCCCTCATTACCCAGAGGGTGGTTAGATGTCAACCACATGTAGGCCAGGCTGGGTAAGGATGGCAGTTGACTTCCCTAAAGGACATGAGTGAAACAGATTTTTTTTCTGACAATAGACAATGGATTCATGGTCATCATTAGACTCTAAATGCTGGATACTTTCGAATTCAAATTCCACTATTTGCCATGGCAGGATTCAAACCCAGGACCCCAGAAAATTATGTGGGTCTCTGAGTTAATAGTCCAGCAGTAATACCACCAGAGAATTTCCTTCCCTCCTCTCCCTTATGGAGGAAAGCTCAGAGATGGATGGGAATGTGGTGGGCTACAATCTTTTATCCTTATTCCACCACTGACAACACATCCAGTGGATACATGTAAAATCCAGATCATGGAACAAGATCTGAAAAATATCCAGGCATGGGCTAACAAGTAGCAAGTAACATTCACAACACACAAAAGACAGCCAACGACCATCTCCAATAAGAGACAATCTAACCACCACCCATTGACATTTAATGATGTTCCATCACTGAATCTCCCATTGTCAACATCCTTGGGGTTCCCATTAACCAGAAATGTAACTGGACTCGCCACATAAACACAATGGCTACAAGAGCAGATCAAAGGCTAGGAATACTGTGATGACAAACTCACCTCCTAACTCCCCAAAGCCTGTCTACCATCTACAAGACACCAGTCAGGAATGTGTGTCTGGTTTTGTTATTCCAGCTGCCACATAGAGCCATTCCACATATCAAACATGAACTACTTCTCTTTTTATAGATGACAATCAGTTGATACGCACACATTCAGCAGGTGATATATCCACACTTTATGCAAAACCCAGAAACATATTATTATCACCCAGCTATCCAGCTGAGTGCTATCAATGTAAACAGAGAATCTTCATTCTGTTACTTACATTGTACTACTGAGTCTAAATTGAAGCCTCAGGGCATCAAATAAAAACACCATTAAATTTTACTTAATCATTTAGTAATGAAGGAGGTGAAATAACATAATCACTTTCCAAAGATGTTCAGCGTAAATTGCATTACTATTCTATATAATAAAATTTAGTGATTCCAAAACACAAACATACTTCATCATAAAAACTCTTTCATTTTATGTTTTCATAGAAATGATTACTATTACAGTTTTCTTGCAGATTAATCATCTAGTAAAAAACTTCCTTACATTAAATTTCATACCTTCTTCAGTATTTCTGAAAAATGTGGCTGGTCCCAAATTATTTGTACTCATTTCAGAGTTTCAGATAGATGTTAAAATCTGAGTCACTTCAAAAAGACTGTTAATACATCTTGCTCTCTACTGATTAACTCCTTACTGAAACCAAATGAAGCACTTAATTCAGAACAAGTAGTCACATGCAAACTTTCTGAACAATGCTTGTACTAATGTTCACTCATTACTCTTTGTGCAGCCACACATAATACAATCAAAGAACAATAAACTTTAAATTAATGCTTCATCACACTCGAATCCTACATGGGAATTATTAAACTGAACTGATTCTTTACCTTACATCTTAAATTCAACATCCTTAAAACATATTAAGAAATAAACCTTATGTTCTTGTGCTCTCATTGTAAACCATGTGGTTTTTCATGACACTAAACTACTCTCACAGAACCTCAAATAGTATGTTACATTTTCCAACATACCATAAGTTATATCAGTGTTTGAAATCTCAACAACCCATCATATTTGGCTTAGATGTGAACACACTCACTTCTGCATTAGAAGGCTGTGGTTAAAGACACCTTCCAGGACCCAAATACATAATTCCTAATCTTCCAGTCTCTGGATGCTTGAAATTACAATTCTACCCACACTTGCCACCTACCCCCTCACCACCTTCCAAACTATTCAGCAATTGCTATACCAACTACAACCCTCTCCACTTTCCACACAATCCACATATCACTCAGCTGCTACTCCATCTTACCAACTTGCCAAGCTACACATTTAGAGCTGAAAATGTGTTGCTGGAAAAGCGCAGGTCAGGCAGCATCCAGGGAACAGGAGAATCGACGTTTCGGGCATAAGCCCTTCTTCAGGAATAAGCCCTTCTTCAGGAATTCCTGAAGAAAGGCTTATGCCCGAAACATCGATTCTCCTGTTCCCTGGATGCTGCCTGACCTGCTGCGCTTTTCCAGCAACACATTTTCAGCTCTGATCTCCAGCACCTGAAGTCCTCACTTTCTCCTCAAAGCTACACATTTAGTTCACACAGTATACCTCCTTACCCAATTATTTCATCCATCTACCAATTTATACACCCACTCATATGCTTATATATGTATTCATGAATGCACTAAGAAAATTTGGGTTTGGGAGCTTTAAACATTTACTAGAATACAGTGGCTTGTGCAATTAAAAGAGAGGTTTGTCTTCCACACAAACAGTCTTCACTGATTTCTCGACTATTCTCTTCCTGCTGGTGTGTGATTTCATCAGAATCCGTCATTGGAAGCTTGCATAGGAAATAATATGTGGGTAAGTGAATAGTTTTATGACTGATCAATGTCAGAAACAGAGATCCAATGCTGATCAGAAGATCTGGGCCATTATCTTCTCAGCTGGCCTATTCATGAAGTCTTGATGGATTGCAGCATTATTGGAGATATACATTTAGGGTGAAATATGAAATCTGTTCAAGTGCATGTGGAAAATTCCATTACCCCATTTAAAGATCTCTTTTACCACTTTTATTGAATTCCTCCTGAACTAACGCCACAACTAATAATTGCACTTCAGAGTTCATTAGTCGTGTCGTACTTATGTGTCTCTTCAGAACATGTGTATGAATTGGATAGCAAGTTATGTGTCCAAACTTGCTGATGACACAAGGTGGCATTGTAAGCAGTGCCAGTTGAAGTATAAAATTACAAGGAAATGTCAAAAAATTATTGAGTGGGCAAAACAGTGATAAATGGAATTTGCTCTGAGCAGATATGAAGTCATCCACTTTAAAGAGGAAAGAACAAGATCCTTTTGAAATGGTGAAAAGCTAGAAACATTGGAAGGTTTAAATAAACTTGAGATTACAGACACAATGATCATTAAAATGTCATGAATTGATTCAGAAGATAATCAAAAAGACTAATCAAGTACTTGCTTTTACATCTAAGAGAATCAAATACCAGGAATAAATTCATGCCTCTATTTTACAAAGCCCTGGTTAGTCCATTGCTGGGATACTGCAACAATTCTTAGCATCAGATCTTAGGTAGGATGTACTTTGGTCTTAGAAGGAGTGTAACATAGATTTAATAAAATCTGAACTGCAAGGGTTAAACCAACTTGAGAGTCTACACGAACAAAGGCTGTATTTTCGAAAATTTAGAAGGTTAAGGGTAAATTGTTTGGAATTATCAAGATATTAAATAGACTAGACAGCTTAATGCAGAAAACTTATTATTGCTACTTAGAGTCTATGAATGGAGAACATAATTTAAAAATTAAAATGTGAACATTCAGGAATAAAATTTGAAAACATCTTCACACATAAAAGTGGCTAAAGTCTACAACTCCCTTTTAGAAAATACAATTCATGCCAGGGCAATTGTTAATTTTTAATCTGTGAATGATTGCTTTTTGTTATCTAAAGTTGTTTAGGGATAAACAACAAAGATAGTTATGTGGAGTTAATTTGCAGATTAGCCATGAACTCATCAAATGGAGAAACAGGCTCAAGGGACAAAATGACCTGCTCTTGCTCTTACACAAGTTAAATAATAAATCAACTTAAATCACATCAGCTTGGATTGAAATAATTTTAAATCAGAGTTTGTTTGTACAATCAATATTAATTATAACGTTATGGATTTAAAAAAAAACTTTTCTCTTAACGGTAACTTGACAAAGTGTTTACTTTTCAAATTCAATGACCTACTGTAATTAAGGCTATTTCAGCTTTCCTCTGCAATGCAGGCAAGGTAACTCAAATCTGATAACCTTGGTAATGAGGCTGTGCCAGACATCAGATATTCCTGGATTTTGGGTTAAGCAGTTATGACTGTGTAAAGTTCAGGTCTAGCTGGGTGGGGTGGTCCCTTAGAGTGTATGAATGTGATAAAAAGTAAAAATGTGTATTTGTAATAAACAATATTTTCTTTCAGGAGAAAGTGAGGACTGCAGATGCTGGAGATCAGAGCTGAAAATGTGTTGCTGGAAAAGCGCAGCAGGTCAGGCAGCATCCAAGGAGCAGGAGAATCAATGTTTCGGGCATGAGCCCTTCTTCAGGAATGAGGAAAGCGTGCCAAGCAGGCTAAGATAAAAGGTAGGGAGGAGGGACTTGGGGGAGGGGCGTTGGAAATGCGATAGGTAGAAGGAGGTTAAGGTGAGGGTGATAGGCCAGAGCGGGGGTGGAGAGGTCAGGAAGATGATTGCAGGTTAGGAAGGCGGTGCTGAGTTCGAGGG
>NC_057723.1:54935255-54938859 GCF_004010195.1 Chiloscyllium plagiosum | reverse complement strand
TATTGGAACTGGTCCTCCTGGGAGCAGATGCGGCGGAGACGAAGGAATTGGGAATATGGGATGGCGTTTTTACAGGGGGCAGAGTGGGAAGAGGTGTAGTCTAGGTAGCTGTGGGAGTCGGTCGGTTTCTTTAACACCTGCATGCATACCTTTGAAGAACTGCAAACTTTTGTTTTCTTTTTCTCTGACTTCTCTTTAATGTATCTTCGATGACTTCAGTTAAGTCAGGCTCCTTTAATCCCTCCTTCATACAAGATCCTAACTACTCCAAATGCCATCTTTTGATTGACTATTTAAATAGCCCATTTAAAATTGTACCCTATCCATAACACTCCCGCTGCTGCAAATGCAACTTGAGACCCAAATCCAATTCATCAATATGCTTAAAGCTATCAATGATTCAATTAATAGACCAGTGTGCTTAAGTTACTTACAGATTTCACAGCTGATATCTGATATGCTCTGAACCGAACTTCACTTATTACTATGGCCAACGTCTCAAAAATGTGACCTGAACCCACATTCCTTGGTTTGCAAAGTGACAAAACTGACAAAACTGACAAAACAAGTCTTTCATTATTATGGCCTTGGTGAACGTTCAAATAGAATTAGTTTGCTTTGGTGAACTCGTATTCACCAAGATCTGGAATGATGCTGTCCAAAGTAATTTCAAATGGGTTAATTTGAGTTGCAGACAGGTGAGTATGACAACAAAGCTGTAGCTATCACATGAAGTTTCTAAAGGTTATCTGGAACACCTATTCTAGCAACTTCAGAAACTTGGGGCAAAAGAAGGGGTTTTAATATCAAGTCTGAAGTATGTGGGTTATTTGAATTTTCAGTAGGACATTCTACATTCTACAGGAATCCAAAGCAATACGGAGCTAGGTTTCCATTGATTTTAATGCCTTATCAGTCACACCGTGGGCTCCTTTCTAGAAACGGAAATATTTGATATAATCTATTTTGTTATTCAGTCTCAAGTCATGCCTGGCAAGCCCAAACTTTATTTCAATCAGAAATTGCTGGAAAAGCTCAGCAGGTCAGCAGGGCAGAATTTTTTAAGTGCATCCAGGAGAATTTCTTGAAGCAGTATGTGGAGAATCCAACTAGAGGAGGGGTTATACTGGACCCTGTATTGGGAGAAAGTGAGGATTGCAGATGCTAAAGATCAGAGTCGAGGCTGTGGTGCTGGAAAAGCACAGCAGGTCAGGCAGCATTCGAGGAGCAGGAGAATCGACGTTTCAGGCATAAGCCCTTCACCGGTGAAGGGCTTATGCCCGAAACATCAATCCTCCTGCTCCTCAAATGCTGCCTGACCTGCTGTGCTTTTCCAGCACCATACTCTGGACCCTGTATTGGCTAACAAATCTGGCCAGCTGACTTATCTTTCAGTGAGAGAGCATTTTGGAAACAGTTTTAAGTTTTAAGATAGCTATGAATAAGGATAAGTCAGGACTTTGTAAGAAGGTACTAAATTGGGAGAGAACAAATTCTGTCAGTATTAGGCAGGAGCTAGGGAATGTTAATGGAAAAAGCTGTTATCAGGAAAGTCCACATTTGACATGTGGGAGTTGTTTAAAGACCCATTGATCAAAGTTCAGGACCAGCATGTTCCAGTAGGGAGGAAGGACAAGGATGGCAATGTAGGGATCTCTTGAATAACCAGAGTCGTTGTGAATTTAGTCAAAAGGAAAAGGGAAGCATATGTAAGGTTTAGGAAGCTAAAATCAGACAGGGAGGAACGTAATGAAACCAGGAAAGAAAACAAGCAGGAAATTAAGAAATGACTTTGGCGAGTAAGGTTAAAGAGAATCCCAAAACATTTTATACATAAATTATAAACAAGAGGATAACTAGGGAGAAGATAGGATCAGTCAAAGATAAAGGAGGGAACTTGTGCTTGGAGACAGAGGATGGGGGCAAGATCCCAAATGAATACTTTACATTGGTATTCACTCAGGAGAAGAAATGGAGGGTAGTGAGATTAGCGTGGAACATGCTAATAAGCTAGGGCATTTGAAAATCAAAATAGAAATGGTGTTGGGTCTCTTGAAGAACATTAAGATCGATGGTATTTGAGGTAATTGAGAGAAGCAAGTGAGGAGATTGCTGGGACCTTGACCAAGATCTTTGTATCCTCACTGGTCATCGAAGATGTCCCAGAGGACTGGCGAGTGGCTAATGTTGTTTTGCCGTTCAAGAAGGGAAACAAGGATAATCCAGAAAACTATAGACTAGTGAGTCTGACATTGGTGGTTGAGAATCAACTGGAAAGAATTCTTAAGGTTAGGTTTTATGCATATTTGGAAAAGCATGGCTCAATTAGGAACAGTCAGCATGACTTTTTGCGGGACAGGTCATGTCTCATTAACTTGATTAAATTTTGTGAGGGAGTGATGAAGGAGATTGATTGATGAGGGTAGAGCAGTGGATGTTTAGTAAGGCTTTCAACAAGGTCTTTATAGTAGGCATATCCAGGAGATTAAGGTACAGAAGATTCTACGGTGACTTGGCTATGTGGATTCAGAATAGAAGGCAGAGGGTAACGGTGGAAGAGTGTTTTTATGGTTGGAGGTCCATGGCTAGTGGTGTTCCACAGGCATCCCCATACTGGGATCTTGCTGTTTATAATATATATATGTTTTCAGACAATACAAAGATTGGTGGAGTTGTGGATAGTGCAGAAGGATACAGCGGGATATAGATCAGTTGCAGATATGGGCACAGAAATAGTAGATGGAGTTTAACTCAGGTAAGTGTGAGGTGCTGCACTTTGGGAGATCAAATGTTAAGGAAAAATATACAGTTAATGGCAGGAACCTGAACAGCATTGATGTACAAAGGGATCTTGGAGTTCAAGTCTGTAGCTCCCTGAAAGGGGCCATGCAAGAGATAGGGTGGCAAAGAAGCTGTATATCATTCTTGGCTTTATTGGTTGGGCAATTGATTACAAGTTGCAGCTTTATCAGACTTTGGTTAGGCCACACTTAGAATATTGGATTCAATTATGGTTGCCATACTACAGGAAGGATGTGGAGGCTTTGGAGAAGGTGCAGAAAAGGTTTACCAGGATGCTGCCAGGATTAGAGGGTATGAGCTATGTGAGAAGCTAGAAAAACTTGTGTTGTTTTATCTGGAGTGGCAGAGACTGAGGGTAGACTTGATAGAAATCTATAAAATTATGAGATACAAAGATAGGGTTAATGGTCAGAAAGTTTTTCTCAGAATCGAAAGTCACTGGAGTCAGGGAAAGTCCTGGATGATTGGAAGACCGCTGTTGTAACCCCATTGTTCAAGAAAGGATCAAGACAAAAGATGGAAAATTATAGGCCAATTAGCCTAACCTCGGTTGTTGGTAAAATTCTAGAATCCATCTTAAGGATGAGGTTTCTAAATTCTTGGAAGAGCAGGGTCAGATTAGAAAAAGTCAACTTGGATTCAGTAAGGGGAGGTCGTGCCTGACAAACCTGTTAGAATTCTTTGAAGAGGTGACAAGTAGGTTAGGCCAGGGAAACCCAGTGGATGTGGTCTATCTAGACTTCCAAAAGGCCTTTGATAAGGTGCCACACGGGAGGCTGCTGAGTAGGGTGAGGGCCCATGG
>NC_057723.1:54909199-54935150 GCF_004010195.1 Chiloscyllium plagiosum | reverse complement strand
ACCTGAGCAAAAATGCCGGATCAGTTTTCTCAAAAACCGCTTCATTATATCAGATCGGACTGCCTGAATTAGGTATGGGACATAGTCGAGGCTTCTCTAAAGGTAAACATGCAGGTTGAATCCGTGATTAAGAAAGCGAATGCAATGTTGTCATTTATCTCAAGAGGGTTGGAATATAAAAGCAGCGATGTGCTACTGAGCCTTTATAAAGCTCTGGTTAGGCCCCATTTGGAGTACAGTGTCCAGTTTTGGGCCCCACACCTCAGGAGGGACATACTGGCAATGGAGTGTGTCCAGCAGAGATTCACACGGATGATCCCTGGAATGGTAGGTCTAACATATGAGGAACGGCTTAGGATCCTGGGATTGTACTCATTGGAGTTTAGAAGGTTAAGGGGAGATCTAATTAAAAACTTACAAGATAATACATGGCTTGGAAAGGGTGGACGCTAAGAAATTGTTTCCGTTAGGCGGGGAGACTAGGACCCATGGGCACAGCCTTAAAATTAGAGGGGGTCAATTCAGAACAGAAATGCGGAGACATTTCTTCAGCCAGAGAGTGGTGGGCCTGTGGAATTCATTGCCGCGGAGTGCAGTGGAGGCCGGGACGCTAAATGTCTTCAAGGCAGAGATTGATAAATTCTTGATGTCACAAGGAACTAAGGGCTACGGGGAGAATGGGGGTAAGTGGAGTTGAAATGCCCATCAGCCATGATTAAATGGCCAAGGGTGGTGGAGAAGACAGATAGAATAGGAGCATTTAAGAGACTTTTAGATAAGTGCATGAAAATGTAAGGAATGGAGGGATATGGACCAAGGGCAGGCAGAATGGATTAGCCTAATTTGGCATTGTGTTCGGCTCTACATTGTGGTTCGAAAGGCCTATTCCTGTGTTGTGCTGTTCTATGTTCTATGTCTGGCAGAAGTTCAGAGGAAGGGTCACTTGACCCAAACAGTTAACTCTGATTTTTCTCCACAGACGTTGCCAGACCTGCAGAGCTTTTCCAGCAATTTATGTTTTTCTTTCTGATTTACCGCATCCTCCGTTATTTCAGTTTTTAATTATTTCAGCTATTCTTCTCAATGCAGGCACAGGAACTCAAAGCCATCAACCTTGGGACTGGCCATGCCGGATGTCAAATTTTGCTGGACTTTGGGGTTGAGTTGCTTGGGTTGAGGCCAATCCAGGGCAGAGGTTTTTTGGATTGTGGAATAGAGAGTGTGCAAATCTAACACCTAATCAGGAGCTACATTCAATAGGACCGAACCAAATTGTCAAAGTACTTTGTTTCACATTTTGCAAAAACTAAAATTAATGCATGGATCTTTGTAAAGGTATCTGGTCTTTGGACAAATCCAATCTTTGGATAGCCAGATTTGAGACATTGTACCTTATCTCCACTTTCTTAGTCACCTAAAAATATGGTATTGGCTCTTAAACCAAGATAAAACTGAATAGTTTGCTAAGGAACTTCAGAGGGCAGTTAAAAGTCAGCCACACATCGCACTTAATAAGCCTTAGCTTTAATCTCTCTATGCTCCAGTTATCACAGTATCATAGAATACAGCAGGCCAGAAACATATTTTCCCTTTACATTTATCCTCATACTAACACTTTAGAAAGAGCTATCTACTATTATTCAATTTGTCTGCCTTTTCTCCAGACACATAAATATTCTGCTTTCTCAAAGACTCACTTTGTTCTCCTTTACATTGTTATAATCTCAGACAGATTTTTATATCTAGAGGGTGCGATGACCTACCTGTTCTCAAAGAAAACTTAGCACAGATTAGGGCCCCTGCCCTAAGAGCGCTTCTCAGGTTCTTAGCTACTGTGTAGCTACTGTGGAGCTTTGACAAAGCGTCAGTTAGACTCGAAACGTCAGCTCTTTTCTCTCCTTACAGATGTTGCCAGACTTGCTGAGATTTTCCAGCATTTTCTCTTTTGGTCTTAGCTACTGTGGTTGAATATTATATTGGCAGCATTTTTGGAATTACTCAGGTTATAGTACATTCAGGGAGAAAGTGAGGACTGCAGATGCTGGAGATTGGAGTCAAAAAGTGTGGTGCTGGAAAAGCACAGCATGTCGAGAAGCATCTGAAAAGCAGGACAGTTACGTTTTGGGCATAAGTACTGTTGAAGAGTTATGCCCGAAATGTCAACTCTCCTGCTCCTTGTCTCTTATTGTACAGTTGGATCTCCAGGAAAAAGAAGCCCCCCTCAGAATAGTGAAAGGATTGAAGTTGCAAAGAATACTGGGGGTGAACAAGAGCTGTGAGATAACACATACCTTTCACTCTTTCACTAGTGGAAAAGTTGCAGGTTGGAAGGGAATGGTGAACATAGAGCCATAGGTTTTACATTTGTAGGAGGGTGGATTAAAGAAAGACAATGAATCAGCATTTTATGGTGAGGAGCTTTCCTGACTTTCTGAAAGGGGTCAGAAGCCATGGCTTTAGCTATTTAACAACCTGATGTCTATAAAGTTAGCTCATGAATTCCTCTCACAGTTTAGACTGGTTCATCCAAGACCTATCAGACTGATAGGTAGGCCTTTTAATCAACAAGATATTTCAGCCTACGTTAGGGGACACTTTCAGGATGTGTACTCTTTTTTATTTCAATGGTTTATATTATGGGCAGTTTCTGGGTAGCAACTTATTTTGAATGTAAGCTTTTCCAAGTACTTGGTTGATACATTTCAGCTGCCTTAATAGCCACTTGCCATATCATGAGACATGTTTTTGTTCTGAAATATGTAAATTAAGCTTTTGTTTTTTAGAATATTTCCTTTTGATATGTTTGAAACATACAAGAGCTACAACTGGTGAGCTTAAAACATTTTGACAAATATATTAAGAAAACTAATATTTTTGAAAAGTGGCCATTTTCATGATAATGTAGAGCAGCATTGAAAGTGCAATAAATTTCAATACAAGGTGTAAAGATAAAGTTGGATTATTCCAAGAGAACAATAAGGCTGCTGTCTTAAGGTTCACCAACTTACTGACAACAGGTGATGTTGAGAATGTATGACCTTCATAGTAGCCTCAGCCACTGTGGGAATTGAAACCATGCTGTTAGCGTCATTCAGTATCCCAAACTAGCCATCCAGCCAATTGAGGTAATACAAGTTATAACAGTCAAGCTCACTATCAAAGCAAGGAAATAGAGGAAAATCATGTAATTTTTTAAATAAGATGTGCACTTTTAGATAATCAATTTCCATCATTATACTTAAGACTAACTATTTAAAAGAACAGGATCTCTCATAATTTTATGTTTCTTAAACTGATTGATTGTAGGCTAGACTATGATACTGAGATCAATCAGGTAGATACCTTTCATATACTTTGAACCATTTCATCGTCTCAAGGGCTTCAGAAATGGAGTACACTCAGAAATGGCGGCACAGGTGGCATGGTGGCTCAGTGGTTAGCACTGCTGCCTCACAGCGCCAGAGACCTGGGTTCAATTCCCACCTTGGGCAACTGTCTGTGTGGAGTTTGCACATTCTCCCTGTGGCTGTGTGGGTTTCCTCCTGGTGCTCTGATTTCCTCCCACAGTCCAAAAGATGTGCAGGTTAGGTGAATTGGCCGTGCTAAATTGCCCGTAGTGTTAGGGGTAGGGGAATGGGTCTGGGTGGGTTGTTCTTCGGAGGGTCGATGTGGACTTATTAGGCCAAAGGGCCTGTTTCCACACTGTAAGTAATCTAATCTAAAAAAAAATGGAATGTACCTGGATGTGGAATAAATGACTTGGAAACTCTTTGTTTTCATGAGGGGTTTGATTGTGTTGAATTAATTAATGTTTTAAAAGGGTGTTTGCTTTGATCAGTCACAAGGAATTTTATAAACATTCACCATTTATTGCTCACACGCATTAGTCTTCAAACAAAATTAATTTGTAAGACATAAAATATAGGAGCAGAAATTAGGTCATTCAACCCATCCAATCTGCTCTTGCATTCAATCATGGCTGAGAAGTTTCTCAATGTCATTCTCCTACTTTCTCCTTGTAACCCTTGATTCCCAAGAACCTATCTATCTCAATATTAAATATATTAAATGACCTAGCATCGACAGCCTTCTGTGGCAGTGAATTCTATACATTCACCACTCTCTGGCTGAAGAAGCTTCTCCTTATCTCTGTTCTAAAAGATATTCCCTATACTCTAAGACTATGCCCTCAGGTCCTAGTCCCGCCTACCAATGGAAACACCTTCCCAACTTCCACTCTGTCCAGGCCATTCAGTATTCTGTATTCTCAATTAGATCCCCCCTCATCCTTCTAGACTCCATTGAGTATAAACACAGAGTCCTCAAATATTTTTCATATGTTAAGCTTTTCACTCCTGGGACCACTCTCACAAACCTTCTCTGGACACGCTTCAGGGTCAGTACATCCTTCCTGAGATATGGGGCTCAAAACAGCATACAATATTCTAAATGTGGTCTAACCAGAGCCTTACAGAGCCTCAGAAGTACATCCCTGCATTTATATTCAAGTCCTTTCAAAATAAATACCATTATTGCATTTGCCCTTCCTAACTACTGACTCAACCTGCAAGTTTACCTTGAGAGAATGCTAGATGAGAACTCCCAAGTCTCTTTGCACTGCAGATTTCTGAATTTTCTCGCCATTTAGAAAATAGTCCATGCCCCTATTCTTCCTACCAAAGTGCATGGCCTCACACTTTCCCATGCTGTACTCCATCTGTCACTTCTTTGTTCACTGTACTAATCTGTCCAAATCCTTCTGCAGCCTCCCTGCCTCCTCAATGCTACCTGTCCCTCAACCTATCTTTGTATCATCTGCAAACTTAGCTGGAATACCCTCAGTTCCTTCATCAAGAATGTTAATGCATAAAGTGAAACGTCCCAACACTGAGCCTGGGGAACACCACTTGTCACCGGCTGCCATCCTGAGAAGGACCCTTTTATCCCTGCTCTCTGCTTTCTGCCAGACAGCCAAACTTCTATCCATGCTAGCACCTTACCTCTGATACCACGGACCCTTCAATTTACTAATTTCCTTCATCCAGAAAATATTGGAGATTGAAAGCATGCAAATGTATTCCAAAATGCACTTTCTTTTCAGATTCAAAAACACTGCAGAACATATTTGTTCTTGATTTTTTTTTCTAGCAGGGTGCAAATAGTGTACAATATATTAGACCCACAGGCCTCAACACTATGTTTTCTTCTGTTGTAGTATTCAATTTTGTCCTTGGATACAAAAGAGAAATTTTCTAACAGGTTCCTTTTTGTGCATGTGGATGAAGTTTCAGATTTCTGACACTACGAGGTTCTCTCCTGCCTGGGGCTGAGCAGTTGCCTGGTCTCCAGTAGTCTTCCAGTCCTCCAGAGTTCTAGCAGCCTGGGCCCTCTCTTCCTCAGTAAACAGTGGAGCTGTTTCAATAAGATTGTCACCACCATGTGGTCCCAAATTTTCTAAATGTGATCTTCCCATAGAGGTGTCAGTATCTGGGAATTTAGGAAGCAGCAGATATTTCCTCAGAGGGCCCCATCCTCTTATCCTTAGTGGGTGAAGAGATAGTTTCCAACAGAGCTGGCTCTTTCTCCACGAGGTGGTGTACAACTCACTGGTACCTGCAAGACACAAGAGAGAGCAGGAGTCACAGCCTTAGAGTCATAGAGTCATAGTCATACAGCCATACGGCATGGAAACAGACCTCTTGGTCCAATCAGTCCATTCTGACCATGTTTCCAAACTAAACTAGCCCCACCTTCCTGTGGTTGGCCCATATCCCTCCAAACTTTTCCCATTTATGAACTTATCCAAATGTCTTTTAAACATTATAAATATACCTACATCCACCACTTGCTGTGGTAGTTCATTCCACACATGATCCACTTTCTGTGTAAAAACATTGCCCCTCATGTCCTTTTTAAATCTTTCTCCTCTCTTCTTAAAAATATTCCCTCTAGTTGTGAACTTTTCCACCCAAGGAAAAGACCCTTGTCATTCACTTTATATATCCCCTCATGATTTAATAAACCTCAATAACCTCCTATGTTCCAGTGAAAAATGTCCCAGCCTTTTCAGTCTATTTTTATATCTCAAATCCTCTATCTTTGGCAACATCCTGAATCTTTTCTGAACCGTCTGCAATTTACTAATATCCTTTGTTGAACAGGCAGTGGTTAGACATGGTGTGCAATGGTAGCGGGTTACTGTCAGAGTTGCAGGGGAAAGCAGAAAGGCAGAACAGGAGCAGTCTGGACCCTTTTTGCTCTATTATGGGCTGTCTTCTCTTTTAATGAAAGAAATCAAGGGATTGAGTGAGCTCAAAATGAGTGACATGGCTGTTAATGCTGACACAGAAGTTGGCAAAGGGGTGAATTTTTCAGAGGAAGTGAGTACGCAATGCATGGAAGCTGCTGCAAGCAATAGTGAGAGCCTGAACATTGCTGGTAGGTGGGTGAGGTAGCAGTGATAGGGAGCATTTACCCTGGCAGAGCAGATAACATTATTGACACTCTTATAGCACTTCTGTCAGTCTTCAACACCATTGAGACAGCACTGAGTTGGGCAGTGACCTTGGGTTAGCCCATCAGTGGTGGTGCAGTCTCATCTGTCATTACTGTAGAGATATGCCTCTTTCTCACCTTCAGCGACCTGACAGAGAATTGCAGGACCATCTTCCACTTTTCTAACATGTTCAGACACTGTCCATTGCTGAGTATGGCATCTTCAGAATGCTTGTGCTTGCCCAGGCGCAGAGTGGCCTATTAGTTTGATGTGGTCTCCAGGGATGCAGATCCTTCAGCAAATATCAATAGAGTAGCAAGTTGAGAGCAGTGTGTGATGAAATTAGGAAATGAATCAGATATGAGGCGATGTCCAAAGTTTTGGGTAGACAGGTAATAAGGTAAGACAGGTATTTAGTAAGATATAATGAGAAATCTCACTATGCTTCTGTTATTGACCAGGCCAGCACCCCTCAAAATATTTTAAGAAGGTAGCCTAGACCCTAACCTTTCCTGAAGGTCTTTTGCCCGAAACGTCGATTTCGAAGCTCCTTGGGTGCTGCCTGAACTGCTGTGCTCTTCCAGCACCACTGATCCAGAATCTGGTTTCCAGCATCTGCAGTCATTGTTTTTACCTAACCTTTCCTTATTTTAAAGGCAGAGGTGAAGTGGATGTTCCAGGTGTGATACAGCAGGTCAAACCACTTGGCTTTAAGCAAAACAGAATTTATTTAAAGGCTACAGTTAAAATACGAACTGAAGAAAGCAGAATTTAGAATAACTTAACTATTGGAAACCTTAACCAACCCGATTCAGTAACTAATATTAATTAATTGTTCCAGTACACAACTTCCCTTAAACACATCCCTTGGCAAAAAGGCAAATTCAAACACAGATCCTTACAGGCAGGAGGGAACAACATCTAAAGAGATTTCAGAAGACGTTCAGAGGAGTTCTTTACTGAAGCTTGCAACTCCCTTGCACTCTCACATCGTGTGACTGCTACAGCTAAAACAAGCTAAAAAGAACCTGAACTGGGAGAACTGGCCACTCACTTTCATTGTTGAACTAGACCCTTCAACACCTTTACCTTTATGACCTTTCTTATAAAAAACCAAGGACAAAATAACCTTTTAAAGTGACAGCATTGTCACAGCCTCATGGTGGGCAACTCTCCAAAAAACACCGAGCTAATAATGAAGTATGTTTCAGCCCTATGCCTTGACAGAAGCTTTCTCAAATAATTATTTCATTTAAGTGACCCTGACAAGAAATCATTTTATCCATCTAACTTTCCAGAGCTTGTTTAGTTTCTGGTTGCAAATACATGGAGAAGCATTAATAGATTACAATGTCTGGTTGGACAATCAATCTTTGTCCAATGACAGGAGTGAAACTTGCCCCTGAAATAAACTTTCTGAATTATTCAAGCTATGGCCTTATAGGCAAGTTGGTGCATTTTATTATCAAGGTACTTTTTATGACATGTATTTGTGTTATGTTTTCTCTTTTTAACTCTGTGTGATATTATGTTTTCTTTCATCTTGGATTTCTTGTGTTTTTAACTTCTCAAGTAACAATTTCCCACAGACTTTCAAGTTACCCAGTCACAATCCTAGATAAACAATTAGCTGTTGCTCGTTTATCTCTTATCTGTCTGTATTTCTTCATGAAAATTGCAATTAGACATAACAAGAACATTATAAAGTATAATGTGTCACTAAATAGTCATTTATTCAATAAAATTCTTTAAACTGTCACATATTCTGGTTCCTCATAACTAACTATTATTCAGGATATTGATCTACATTGCAATCCTAGACCATACTAGTTTAATTGTATTCTTCTGTCAGCACATTAATGTCAGGTTTTCTGAATTTATTGTATTACTTTGAGATATGAGACGGTGAAATTTATTTTTCCCTGGAGTCATTATAAGCTTTACAAAAATCTATAGCTACCACATAAAATAGTACAATATCTGACTTATCTTGAGTGATCCAATTGCTTTATGTTTATGATTGTAGTGACATGCTTGTAATCTTCCTTATCAACAGGAACTATAAATTAGCGCTTTTTAAAAATTATCTGGCAATGTTGTTTGACAGCTATCAGATACTTGCTGTTGTCTTTAGCTGCATCTCTATCAGAAAGGTTTTGTGTTACCGTGTGCCACTGGGTGTTGCCAATTTTCTTTCTCCTCATCCATTAAATTTTCCTGTTTCTGTGATAATTTTCCATTATTGTATAAAACATAATTTGAAATTTTTTTTTCTCAATCAGATTTTATTCAAATTTGATTTGATTTGAATTGATTTAGTCACGTGTATCGAAATACAGTGAAAGGTGTGGTCTTACGTGCTTTCCAGGCAGATCATACTATACAAATGCAAAAGGGTAACAGAATAAAGTGCAGGATATAATGTTACAGCTGCCAAAAAGGTGCAGAGAGAGAACATTAATATTAAAGAGGTTCATTCACATGTCTTATAACGGACTTATTCCACTTAATTATGTCTCATTTCTTAAAAACACAAAAATAGAAGTTCTTTATTGCTCCTCATTATTGAAAAGAAATGTTCAAAATATGGGGGGAGAAAAGTTCAGAAACCAACTTATTCCATTTTCTAATTGCTGCATTACTCCTGATTACTGTTCTCAGCCTCATGAAAGTTCTGATTTTAGTTACAAAACATCCAATACATCACACTGGCATATGTAAAAAGCATCACCTTATAGATGATCTGAATAAACTAACAGATGAAATAAAAAGGCCTCAGGCTCCAGAATGCATGATACCTTCACATTGCAACTCTAAGTACAAAACGAAGCCACACACAAACTATAGATCTCATTCAATCTGCTTCTTCCCACATGTATACTCTATTTCAATTATTGCCATCTGCAGGAGTTCCCTCCTCTCTCTGCATGATCTCCTTTATTTTCCATAATGAGCTTCTCCTGCCATTCTCTTGCCATGCTGCCTTGAATCAATGCTATTGCAAATCCATAAGCTCCACTCCTCTTCTGTATTAGATTAGATTACTTACAGTGTGGAAACAGGCCCTTCGGCCCAACAAGCCCACACCGCCCTGCCGAAGCGCAACCCACCCATACCCCTAACCTAACACTACAGGCAATTTAGCATAGCCAATTCACCTAACCTGCACATCTTTGGACTGTGGGAGGAAACCGGAGCACCCGGAGGAAACCCACACAGACACGGGGAGAACGTGCAAACTCCACACAGTCAGTCGCCTGAGGCGGGAATTGAACCCGGATCTCCGGCGCTGTGAGGCAGCAGTGCTAACCACTGTGCCACCGTGCCGCCCACCAATTGTGTATATTGTGTTGCAATTGTGATGTTTGGAAGATTGTTCTGTTTTGGGACTGTGTAGTTCACTTAAGGCAAACTAAAGATGGATGGGTGGTCTTCTGAAGTCTGCATGATCTCATGCTGGTGTGGTTTGATTATTAAGGACTAATAGGAATGGGAGCAGGTTGAGGGAGGCTGTTTTGCAAGGTATTTATGCTTGCATACAATGGCAGCAGTGGATGGACAAAAGGTCTTCAAAATCATAAGAGAGCATTGTGAATGTCACTTTGTAAACAGTTACACTTTAAACTATCAACTTATGTTCAAGGTAATAATGAATTAGGCTCCAAGAGGTTGCTGCCATGGAGATGGGCTTCGAGAGGAGATAAGGATCTAATACATCCCTGAAAATTCACAGACAAGGTTAGTCAGAATTCAGGAGAGAGAATAGTGATAGGTAACAAGATGCTTTGCTTCACTGGGCAAGGATTTTAATGGGAGCTTTTGCTGAAACTGAGATGATAAAATTCATGAGCAATTGAAATGTGGCTGGAAGATTCACATAGCTTGCACTAGAGGAACAACTACTGAGGGAGAAAAACTGTACTGTGAAAAACAGTTCTGAAAGTAACAGTTCCCAGACTAGGAAAGGAAAAGAATAGAAGTAAACTCTCAGAAGCTAAAATCATATTGAGTTGAATTATTGTCATCCATGGATTTTGATTAAATGTCAATGAAGAAACAGTCAGCATGTGATTACAAGGGGCAATTGTGGATGGTGGTGATCCCATGCATCGGCTGCCCTTGACCTTCTTTGTGTTAGATTAGATTAGATTACAGTGTGGAAACAGGCCCTTTGGCCCAACAAGTCCACACCGACCGGCCGAAGCGAAACCCACCCATACCCCTACATTTACCCCTTACCTAACACTACAGGCAATTTAGTATGGCCAATTCACCTGACCCTGCACATCTTTTTGGATGGTGGGAGGAAACCGGAGCACCCGGAGGAAACCCACGCAGACACGGGGAGAACGTGCAAACTCCACACAGTCAGTCGCCTGAGGCGGGAATTGAACCCGGGTCTCTGGCGCTGTGAGGCAGCAGTGCTAACCACTGTGCCACCGTGCCGCCCACAAGAAGTTAACTTCATGTGAGCCTGACAGGATTCAGTGTTGATCCCGCAGTTTGATAGCAATGAGGATATGCCAGGTCATGAACTTATAAATTGTAGTAAATATAATCCTACAGTGTCTAAGTTGTTAGATCTGTTAAAAATACATCTTATTTATCACACTGCATCATTACAATCACTAAGTGGTGGTCACTTTGACCAATACTGTCATGGACAGATGCATCTGCTACAGGGAAGTTGAGGATTATGTACAGCAAGTTTTTCCCTCACTCGCCACTACAGAGATAGCTATATCCTTCAGGTCTCAGTCAGTTTGTTCAGTAGTGCTAGTGAAATACTTTTGGCGATAAATATCAATATCTATCAGCCCAAGTACATTCTGTGCCCTTGGCACCCTTCCTCTAATGATTTTCAATATGGAAGAATATTGGTTCATCAATGATGTGGAGGTGGGAGTGGACGGGAGGGAGTAAGATAATAATCAGCAGGAGACTTGATTGGCCAGATGCAAAGAAACTACATGGAGTGCAGAGGAAATGTTGATGATTTTGAGAGCAACTCCCTAATGACTGAACACTCAGTTGAACCAACTTTAATGGGCCTACCCTGCTAGTAGGACAGGACATACCCAAGGAACATGATGGTGGCATCCAGGCTATAAGGTATGATTCTGCGAGTATGATTATATTAGGCAGTCACTTCACTAATCTGTATGACAGCTCTTCCAATTTTAGTACATGCTCCAAGATGTCAGTAAGGAGGATGTTTGATTGTTGAAAGTATTGAGTTTGATATTGTCATTTGCAGTGCCTAGTTCAGTAGCAGATGGTCTGTCAAATTTTGTTCTTTAGATTTTGTAGTTGCTTGATATACTGAATAGCTTGCTAGGATGTTTCAGAGAGCATTTTAGAATCAAATATGTTGCTAGTGGTCAGAAGTCATATGTACGCCAGATCAGGTTAGGGTGGCTGATTGTGTTCTGTAGAGAACATTCATGATGGTGATGAGTTTTTATGTTGGTTATTAGTTGAATGAAAATGGATACTTCATAGAATTATAGAAACACTACATGTAACATATTCCCATGAAGTGAACTTTAAGGAAAAGACGAATGTCGTGTTCAGGATTTTAGTGGAAAAGATGCTCCCAAAAGGAATATTAACACAAGAATGCTTTTTAGTCTGTCCATTGCAGTAAAAGTATCAAAATACATGAAATCTTGTCATGCCATCCTTTATGATACCAACTGGAAGTTTAAATTAAAAAAAAAACATTCTTGGTATCAATGCATATCATGACAGTTGCCATTCACCTTTTCCTTCCCAGCCTTATGACTCTGCTTCAACTCTTGTTTCTTAAGGGAGAGTAGGCAAAGTAGTGAAATGGGAGCACACGTAGTAGGTAAAGTGGAATGCAGAGGAGTATGAAGTGATTTAATTTGTCAGTAAGAAGACAAAGAGATTAAATAAAGTAAAGAGTACAACTCTAAAAGAGTTTGCAGGAGCTGAAGTGTCAGATGTGCATAAGTTATTGAAGGTGGCAGAATAGATTGAAAGAGCAGTTAATAACATAAATAATATCCTAGGCTTTATTGACATGGGCATACAACATAGAGCAAGGAAGTTGTTTCAAACTTGTGACAGACAATATTTCATCCTCAGCAGTATTCCCTCCAAATCTGAGCCCTTTTGGAAAGGTCATAGAATCCCTACAGTATGAAAGCATATCATTCAACCCATTGAGTCTACACTGAACGTCCAAAGAGTATCCCACCTAGGCCCACACCCCTGCCCAGTCCTTGAAACCTTACATTTCCAATGGCAAATCCACCTAATCTTCACGTGTTTGGACAGTGGGAAGAAATCAGAACACCTGGAAGAAACCCACACAGGCACAAGGAGAATGTGCCAACTCCACACAGGCAGTCACCCAAGGGTGGATTCAAAGAGGGTCCCTGGAGCTGTGACGCAGTAGTCCTAACCACTGAGTCACTATGCCACTCATTATGCGAAGTCATTGGAGATGATGCAGATAAATTGAAGCAGAATGGTTCCAGGATTGAAGATCTTCGGTTTTGAAGATAGACTGGAGAAGCTGAGAACTCTTCCCAGAAGTGAAGGATAAAAGGACATTAATGAAGGTATTCTAAAATATGTATGAACTGGACAAAGTGATTATGGAAAAATTGGTCCCACTTGTGAAAGGATCACAAATATAAGATCACAGTTTAAAAAGTAATTGGTAAAAGAAGCAAAAAAGTGTTATGAAGAAAAACACTTTCACACAACGAATGGTTAAAGTCTGGAATGCAATGTCTGAGAGCGTAGGTTCAATTGAGGCTTTCAGTAAGGAATCAAATTTTATCTGAAAAAGGAAGGTGTACAGACTTACAGGGAGGTAGTGGGGGGAATAGTATTAAATATTAAATAAACAGAAATATGGAAAATAAGAGCAGGAATAGGTCATTGCATCCTTCAAGCCTGCTCCACCATTCAAAATGACCATAGCCAATCATTGAGCCCAAAGCCCTAATCCCACTCTTCCCCATATTCCTTGATCTCTTTTATCATAGGAGTTATATCTACCTTGTTATTGAAAGCACCTAATGTTGTAGCCTCAACCACCTTTTGTGGCGGTGAATTCCAGTTTCATCACTCTCCAGATGAAAGAATTTCTCCTCATCTCAGTCCTAAAAGATTTATTCCTTATCTTTAAACAATGATCCTGGTTCTGCACTCCCCCATCATCAGGACCATCCATTCTGCAGCTAACCTCTGTAGTGCTTTTAAACTTTTATAGATTTCTATAAGTACCCCTCTTATTCTTCTAAACTCCAGTGAATCTTATCCTAATCATTTCGATCTCTCCACATAAACCAGTCCTGTCATCACAGGAATCAGTTTGGTAAACTTTCACTATATTCTCTTGATAGCAAGAATATCCTTCCTCAGATAACGAGACCAAAATTGCACACAATATTTCAGATGTGGCCTCACCAGTGCCCTGTATAATTCAGTAAGACATCCTAAATACTATATTCAAATCCTCTCGTTAAGAAGGCCAACATACAGTTTCCCTTCTTTATTTCTTACTGCACCTGCATAATTACTTTCAGCGACTGATGCACAAAGACACCCAGTCTTCGTTGAACACTCTCATCTCTCAACAAACAGCCATTCAAAGAATATTCTGCCTTCCTGTTCTTGTTACTAAAGTAGATCACCTCACATTAATCCACATTATACCACATCCACTATGCAATTGCCACTTACACAGCCTGTCCAAATCACATTGCAACATTGTTGCATCCTCCTCATTTTGCCTTTCCACCTAGATTCATGTCATCTGCAGATTTTGAAATATAACTTTTAGTTCCCTCATCTAAATTATTAGTATATATTGTGATCAACCGGGGTCCTAATACCAATCCCTATTGTACCCCACCAGTCACTGCCTGTCATTCAGAAAAGTACCCATTAATTTCCACTATTTATTTCCTGTTTGCTAATGAATTATTTATGCATCTCAGTACACTACACACAAGTCCACATTCTGCAATTTTATGCTTTACACATACAAAGTGAGTTGTTCATTTGGACAACCGTGACAGACTCCAAATGGCCTCTTCAGTGCTTTGTCGATTCTGTGATTTGTTACTTTCCCTGTTTTAAAGAAAGATAAATGAAATTAATTTACGCTGCCAAGGAATACATGCATAATTGAAGCGTGCATTCACAGTTTGTTAGATGCAAAGATTAGATACATAAATATTTCAAAGTCATGGAAAAAGTTGCAAAAAGGATAATTCATTTGAATGTTCTGAAAATATCTGAGTCTCAAGTATCCTTACAGTAGGATAGAATAGAATAGTGATTTAGTGTCACTTGTATTTATGAAAAGTGTGTAAGTGAAAAAGTGTATAAGTCACCGTAATCTGGAGACATTTTAATTACATAAATTGTAAAACTAAATAAGTGAGACAAGTTAGGACAAAGCTTATTTTTTGTTCTCTCCACAACAGTTTGGGTTTCTGGAGTATCTACAGGATGCTGTTGTTGAAGCTACACCTGAGGCCACCAAAGCAAGGATTTCCAGGTTGGACTCACCATGCTGCCACTTCAGAAGCTAACACCAAACCGCCGCATTGCCCCCACAGTCTGGAGGAACAGACAACACCCACCAAGTCACCGACGCAAACACAGCTGCACTGCTGTCAGGAGGAATGGACCAGACCCACCAAGTCACCAACAATTAAACCTTCGCACAAGCCATGATCACCATGATGAACAGACCCCCAGATCCACCACGCTGCTGCCACCTCAGCAGGCCCTGACAAATACCTTCCTCCACTTATCGCTGTTCTGAAGGTTTTCCTTGATCACCTTACAATCTGTGTTACAGAGGGACTGTTATCCCTCAACATTTCTTTCTAAATGCTATAAGTGTGAACATAGCAGTCATCAGCATCTTCAGTTTCACTGCTTCCAGCTGATCTTCTCTCACCACTGCTACCTTGTGACACAACATTCCATTTTCAACTGCTTTCCCAGATACGAGATATGTCACATGGAACTGAGCTCCTGAATCTTTTTTCTCCTTTCACTCCACATAATATTAAAGCATTTGTTTTGCCTGTTTGACATGAGTGCCCACATGTAAAATGATAGATCAATCAAATGTCAGAAACTGGGATTGCACTGTATTGCCTGAATAAGTGAAGTTGTCAACAGTTTGTGCATTTGACATGGATATGTTCATCATAACTGCAATAGCAGTCAGTGGCAAAGTATAGCAAGGCGAGAAGGTTGATTTTAACCCGGCAGGTGCTGTATTGGAGAATGCGCTGGCAGAAAGCTTGCATGAGTTCAAACTCGTGCATCATTATTTGCTTTCACTAGCAAATTAGGGAATCTGTCTGACATAATAACACCTGATTCAGTGCTACCTCCTGATGCAATTTTGTACTCAGGGACTGGAGTTACATTCGGGGATGTGCTACTCCATCATGTAAGTCAGCACCAAGGTCCAGCTGGGGTCCCCATTGTGAATGACCTCACCTGTACCAGTAGATGCATACCTATGCACCTTTCATTCAGCTATAAATCCCTGCTTCACTGTGGAATAAGTGGTTAACATTGAATATGCAGAGAATGTCTGCATGACAGTTATGCCAGAGATGGGGAACATTGACTTGCATAATACAGAGATTGTGGTCATATATCATTTGCACATTAAAGCAGTGAAGACCCTTTTGATTTATTAAGACATGACATGACTGCATGATGTCTAAATGGTTACAAATCAATTAAACCATTAATCCTAGGGAACATGCCAGATTGTAAAAGATTATCTCCTTGTGAGACTAAGGTACTAATTGATACCAATGATAGTATACTAATTTGTACTTAACACCCCAGTGACCTGATGGTCAGAAATATGGATGTGGACTAATTACCAGATCATCCAGTGATGTTCCCATTTGGAGTAGTACAAAACGAAAATCATCATAGCGTTGATTCACCATGTATCAGTTGTAGCATTTTCACCTCTGAGTCAGTTAGACCCCCATCAAGATCCATTCCATAAACCTGAGTACAGAATTTAGACTGAGATTTTAGTGCACTTTTGTGGGAGTTCTGCATAGTTGGAGGAACCATCTTTTCAGCAAGAGATATATTCGATATTGGGAGGGTGGGAAAAGGGCTTTCTACTGGGAGTATTTGCTGAACAGAAACAACTTCCACAGTTCTAGAATTTGACAAGATGTGAACTGTGGGAAAGACTTGAGGTGAACACTTAGTTCATTCTCACTAGCAGGATAGCATGGACACTGATCTATTAGCTTGGTGGGGCAATATCCACATATAAATACACAATGATCACCAGAGTGGATACCATTGCAATCTATTTGACACAAACATCAAATCTCCAAAGGCCAAAGAATTTTGATGCCACCTTTTACAACAATTTTGGGTAAACATGACAGTGGCACGAGAATCATCAGGAAGTTGAATCCATACACTTGAATTTGAATTAAGCTGTCTCTGTCAATAATTGAACATGAAAAAGCTGTTGATTCAGATCTTATTTACATGGAATTCTTAAAAGCACTAAGATCCATGATGAACACACGGCTTATCTTCTTCCTTCTTTTAGGCAGAATGAATAAAATTGAACACTGCACTCAAAGGAAATTTGACAGAAACCTAGTTAAGATATCCATAAATGTTGCACTAGAAAGAACTGACCAAGGATATCTTATTGCTTGTATTTCTGTTGTATGAAAGATGATGTTAAATGCATAACCTTTGCTCAAGATTACATAAAGGATCCATTGTCATTATTTGAGAGTGGCAGAGATTTTTCATTGTAATGTATACAATATTGCATGAAGAAGGTTTAATCCTTGGGTTTGCTCCTGTTTAAACAACCACCATGCTCTAATTTCCAGTGGAATCTTAAATATTCTATATTCTTCCATGGCAATGATATTTTCCAAAAGTAATGTGCTAAAACTTAGGCGCACTATTGTGTTATCTGAACAGTTTTTTGTGATAACCTTACTATTTTGCTTTAGCAAATTATCCAATATTCCTAAAGTTAAAGCAATCCCCACCAGCTTGGAAGATTTGTGTAGCTGAACAGTTAAGATTCTCTGCCACTCTAATGCTTTTAACATTATGTTTTTATCGGGTTTTGAGGAGATTTGTAGCTCTCTTCTCCTAACTCACATCTTTAACTTGTTTTTCTCCTATCTACCCTCACTCATCTATTCCAATTGATCCTGTCCCACTATTTCCATTAAATGCTGACCACCCAATCTATTTTCCTTGCTCCCATGTCAGTTGGTATTTTAGCTGTTTCAACTCCTTTCCCCTTCTTCTGTCATTTAGCTGCACCAATCTTCTGCTCAGGTAAAAGCCCTTAAATTTTCTATCCTTGCAAACTGCTGCCCTATCTCCAACCTCCCTTTCTTCTCCAAAGTCTTTGAAGGTTTTGCATCTGAAGTATATGCCAACTTTTCCTAGATCTCCACATCTGAATGTCTCTAATCATGTTTCCACCCAAGTGTCAATAGTGTAACACGTTTTATTGTCAAAGTTAAAATGGCATCTTAATGGCATTCTTTGCAACTATGAGAAAGGTAAATAATTTATCTTTCTTCTAGCTGGCCTCTCTGTAGCTTTTGACATAGTTCCTACTATTCTTTCATGTAGCGTGGGGATCACTGATAAGGCCTGCATTTGTTGCCCTTTCCTAATTGCCCTTAAACTGAATAGCTTGCTAGGTCATTTCTGGGAACAGTTAACAGCTAGTCATATGGGTATGGAGCTGGGGTCATGTGTGGACCAAAATCAGGTAAGGATGAAGATTTTATTCTCTAAAGGACATTAGTGAATCAAATTTTCACAATATTTGATAATAGTTCCATTGTCCTAATTTGATGAATCTAACCTCCCTCAATACTTCTTCATTGTAATAAGTCACCATTGGTGGCTATTCCTTTGTTGACCAAGACATTAATCCTTTAAAAGCTCTCTGTAAATCGCCTACCATCATTACTCCAGACTACACTGCTCCCCCCACCAAGAGAAAGTATCCATCTTTATCATTCTCTTCTTCTTTATCCACATGTTTCCCTTTGATAAGACAATTCAAAAATCAAGGACTAACTTCAACATGTATATCAATGACAATTAGCTCTAACTTATTACTTTTCCGTAGAATGGGGGTGTTCAAAACTAGGGGGGGGGGGGCATATTTTCAAAGTGAGAAGAAAAAATTTTAAAAGGGACTTGAAGGGGGAATGACTTTATATGGGGAATGGTTTGTGAGTGGAATAAACCGTCAGAGGAAATGACGGATCAGATACAGTTGTGATGTTTAAAAGACATTTGGATAAGTAGATGGATAGGAAAGCTTAGGAGGGATATGGGGCAAATATAGGCAAATGAGACTAGTTTTGTTTGGGAACATGGTCGGTGTGTATTGGTTAGATAGAAGGGTCTGTTTCCATGCTGTATGACTCTATGACTCTAACCTGTCTACTCTCTCCAAATTGTCAAACAGCTTGTTAAACATCTAATACTGCATGATCAGATCTTTCCTCTAACCAAATCTTGGAACACTGAAGTCATTGTCTTTAGTCCCAGTCTGAAAATCCATTCCCTAGTCATTGTCACCATCTTTCTTTCTAACACCTTTCCAAGGCTGAACCAGACTGTTTGCAATACTGGTGTCTTATTTGACCAATGCTGAGCTACTGACTACTACCTGTGTGATGCCAAGAGAACTAATTTCCATCCTTCACTTACCTCAGTCTGAGCTCATTTACTGCTGCATCTCTCACTCATGCATTTGTTATCTGTTGACTTTACTATCCTATGCATATTTGATGAGCCCACCTGGTTAAACAAACCCTCAACTTTACAATTGCCATCCTTGTTTTCAACTCTGTCTATGGCCTCACCCTTTAGTCATCACTGTAACCTCCAGAAAGGCACAATCCTCAAGCCCTTTGTGCTCTTCTAATCTTAGCTGCCCCGATTTCATTCATACAGCTATTGATGGCATGCATTCAGCTGGCTATTATCCTAATCAGTAGAATCCTCTCAATAAATATTTTCAAACATGCAGGCAACTATGACAATATGAATTAATAGGAGGAGATGGTTCAGCCCCTTGAATGCAGCACTATTCAGTTACTCCACAGTCCCATCTATCCCTGATAGCTTTTCACCTTCTCTTCCTTAAAAATAGTCAAAGACTCGGCTTCCAGCACCTTTTCAAGACAAGAGTTTCAAAGACTCAAGTCCTCTGTGAGAAAATAATTTTCACAAATAGATTAAAATCTAGAGGTGTATTGAAAGAAAAAGTTTTCATCTTGTCAATGCTTTGTTGTTTTCTCAGTAGAGTCATAGAGATGTACAGCACAAAAACAGACCCTTCGGTCCAACTCATCCATGCCGACTAGATATCTCAACCTAATCTAATCCCATTTGCCAGCACTTGGCCCATATCCCTCTAAACCCTTCATATTCATTACCCATCCAGATGCCTTTTAAATGTTACAATTATACCAGCTTCCACCACTTCCACCAGCAGCTCATTGCACACACGTACCACCCTCTACGTGAAAAAGTTGCCTCTTAGCTCCCTTTTATATCTTTCCCTGCTCATCCTAAACCTTTGCCCTTTAGTTCTGGACTCCCCCACCCCAGGGAAAAGACTTTGTCTACTTATCTTTCCCATGCCCCTCATGATTTTATAAACCTCTATAAGGTCATCCCTCAGCCTTCAATGATATAAAGAGAACAGCCCCAAGCTATTCAGCCTCTCCATATAACTCAAATCCTCCAACCCTGACAACATTCTTGTAAATCTTTTCTGAACCCTTTCAAGTTTCACAAATCCTTCCAATAAGAAGGAGACCAGAACTGCACACAATATTGCAAGGTTGGCCTAACTTACATCCTGTGCAGCCGTAACATGACCTCCCAACTACTTGTACTCATTGTTCTGACCAATAAAGGAAAGCATACCAAACGCCTTCTTTACTATCCTATCAAACTGCGACTCCACTTTCAAGGAGCTATGGATCTGCACTCCAAGGTCTCTTTGATCAGCAAACACTCCCTTGGATCTTACCAGTAAGTTTAGAAGTCATGCTAAGATTTGCTTTCCTGAAATGCAGCACCTCACATTTATCTAAATTAAACTCCATCTGCCACTCCTCAGCCCATTGGCCCATCTGATCCATTGTAATCTGAGGTAACCTCCTTTGCTGTCCACTACACTTGCAATTTTCGGGTCATCTGCAAACTTACTAACCACACCTCTTATGCTCACATCCAAATCATTTATATAAATGACAAAAAGTAGTGGACGCAGCACCGATCCTTGTGGCACTCCACTGGTTACAGGCCTCCAGTCTGAAAAACAACACTCCAACACCACCCTCTGCTTCTATCTTCGAGGCAGTTCTGTATCCAAATGGCTAGCTCTCCCTGTATTCCATGAGATCTAACCTTGCTAACCAGATTTTCTTATTTACCATGTCTGTAAAATTTCTTATTGAATGATTGAGCGCAATAAGTTAAGTGGGTAAGGGGTTTAGGCAATACCTGGGTAATTTAGTAGACAGGTGGGTGGTGGGTAATCAGTGATGACAATGGGATCAGGTTTGGAGGTAGGGCAACAGGTCAAATTTTACAGTTCCCCAGAAATTAGAGCAGATTTACTAAAATTTCTTGGATAACTACATACATAAGCAAGTCAGAACACTCCTCAGTCTATTCAGACTCAGAAATGTTTTCCCAGAAGGTTCCAAATGCTGGGAATGTGTCCACCAGAACTTTAACTACCAGCGCAATTTGTGCACAGTTATGTCCAGATTTCTGCACAGTATCCACTTGTACTGTCAGTCACACTGCTGCAGTGACCATCTTTCAGGACCATAGCATAATTTCCTTTTAGTTAAACTCATTAAATATAGCAAAAATTATATTTTTGCATAAGCACCAGATTCAACCTGTGGGGAATCTTCCACCAAAGAAGATGTTGAACAAATTTTCAGGCGTTACATGTGCTTCAAATTCTCTGTAATAATTTGAACGACCAGCATAAGGACTATGGATAGTTGATGGTTCCTCTCCATATTCATCATATTGTTTTCTTTTTCTGGGTTACTTAGAATAGCATATGTGTTTCCTATTGCTAAGGTGTGACTGAAAGTTATACACTAATATAGCGAGAAAAAGTACACACAAGCATTGCTGATGTACAACTGAATCCTATTATGAGAAACATTACAGTAGTTTAAATTAAACATGGAGAGTTGGCTTCCTGTCCTCACTTATGTCTTACCACCACCTCTCAGACAAAAAGCAATAATAATGAGGGAATACAACCAGGCCCTAGTAAACTCAGGATCTATCTGTTAATTGAGATCTTTAGGACCTTTTGATCTGTTAAATCTAGGACCTTCCATGAAAATATGAACCCTTGCAAACAGCATTAGAATTACACATGGACAATGCAACCACCATTGACATAAATGGATGATGGAAACTCGACATTGAAGAAGTTATCCAACTCTTGGAGTATCTTGTGAAAACTAATTGCTTACTCATCCTTCCCTGGGAAGATAGGTTCTATTTACTTCATTTCACATTGCTTTTCTAGCTACTATACTGTAGATGATTTTTGTTAGTACACTACTTATTATTTGAGGGTCGGTTATCTCAGTTAGCTGAATGGCTGGTTTATATTGCAGAGTAATATCAATAATGTCCATTCAATTCCTGCACCGGCTGAGGTTACCATGGAGGACTGTCCATCTCACCGTCTCCCCTCACATGAGGTGTGGTGACCCTTAGGTTACAGCGCCACATTATCTCTCTTCCTCTCCTTTATAAATTAAAAGGAAAAAGCAATGGATTTTGTAGAGTACTGAAAAACACCCCTGGTACAGTTCCCAGAAATAAAGCTTGTACAGTACAAAAACACAATGCTGATACAGTACCCGAAAACACCACTTTGCGTACAGTGCAAAATCAGAGCCCCTGGTTGAATACCTTGACAGTCTAGGACACTTGTGACCTCAATTCATAAACTGGAACTGCAGATAGCTTCTTCGGGTAACAATTATACATCTGAGCTTAAATGTACGCACCTTTAGATAACTTCTTCAGAAGTGAATCCCAACACTTCTGATCTGAGATGAACATTAATTCTTTACTTTAAGGTAATTAAGTTTCATTTTCTCCTTCCCTTCTCAAGACCACTGGTCCATACAGCCATTTTGATCCAATGAGTTCACAGGAGGGTGGCATAATGGATCAGTCACTAGCACTGCTGCCGCAGCACTAGAGATTGATTCCATCCTTGGGAACTGCCTGTGTGGAGTTTGCACATTTTCCCCTGTGAGTTTCCGCAGGCTACTTTAGTTTCTTCCCACAATCCAAAGAAGTACAGGTTAGGTGCATTACCCAGGGTAGTGTCCAGGGTTTCACAGCTTAGTTGGATGAGCCATGGTAAATGTGAGGGTACGAGGATAGAGTAGGGGCTAGGTTTGGAAGGGATGCTCATCGGATGGTCAGTGCTAATGTGATGGGCTGAATGGCCTCTTTCTGCCTAATCTTCTAAGCTGGAACTTGTTTATCTTGTTCAGTTGTAAAAGCCTACCAGCGTGGATGAAAACCTATTAATTCTAAAAGTAGGTCTTAAAAACTATTTTAAAAGAAATTACCATACCAGCAGAAATATTTATGTGTTTATTAGAATCATAGAACTTTACAGTACAGAACGAGACCATTTGACCTATCATGACTGTTCTGGCTCACGAAAGAGCTAACAAGCTAGTCCCACTCTCCACCCCCATCTCCTTAACCTTCTAATTTCAAATATATACCCAGCTGTCTTTTGAATTCTCCTATGGAATCTATCTCCACCACTCTCCCAGGCAATGCATTCCATATCCTAACAACTCTCTGACTATAAATGTTTCTCCTCATCTTGTTCTACCTCTCTTGCTGACAAGGTTTAAACTGTGACCCCTATTATTTCAGACACACAGAAACCATGTAATAACTTAGAAAACAAAAATTAAAACTGACCCATATTGATAAAGGCTTCATAAAAGTTTCACGTATAGTGCTCAAACTGAACCCATTCCAATAAAAAGCAGCACGGTGGCTCAGTGGTTAGCACTGCTGCCTTACAGTACCAGGGACTTGGTTTGATTCCCACTTCGGGCAACTGTCTGTGTGGAGTTTGCACATTTCCCCATGTCTGTGAGGGTTTCCTCCAGGTGCTTTGGTTTCCTCGCACAGTACAAAAATGTGCAGGTTAGGTAAATTTACCATGCTGAATTGTCCATAGTATTTAGGGATGTGTAGGTTAGGTGCATTAGTCAGAGGAAAGGTAGAGTAATAGGGTAGGGGACTTGGTCTGGGGATGGGGATGGGTGTTATTCTTCACAGGGTCAGTGTGGACTTGTTGGGCCAAATGGCTTGTTTCCACATTGTAGGGATTCTATGATACAGCTGTATGGACCAGTGGTCTTGAGAAGGGAAGGAGAAAATTCCTCTTGCAACATGTTTGAGGTGAGGGATGCCACAGTCGTCCCTGCTGATTACACTTGCAGGAAGTGCACCCATCTCCAGCTCCTCCAAGACCGTGTTAGGGAACTGGAGCTGGAGTTGGATGAACTTAGGATCATTCGGGAGACAGAGGGGGTCATAGATCGGAGCTTTAGGGAAGTAGTAACTCCAAAGATTGCAGACAGATGGGTGACAGTGAGGGGGACTGGGAGGAAGCAGCCAGTGCAGGGACCCCCTGCGGCCTCAAGAACAAGTATACTATTTTGGATACTTGTAGGGGGGACGACTTACTAGGGGTAAGCAATGGGGTTCAGGCCTCTGGCACGGAGACTGTCCCCGTTGCTCAGAAGGGAAGGGTGGAGAAGAGCAGAGCAATAGTTATTGGGGACTCGATAGTTCGGGGCACAGATAGGCGGTTCTGTGGGGGCGAGAGAGACTCACGTTTGGTATGTTGCCTCCCAGGTGCAAGGGTACGTGACTAATCGTGTTTTCCGGGTCCTTAAGGGGGAGGGGGAGCAGCCCGAAGTCGTGGTTCACATTAGCACCAACAACATAGGTAGGAGGAGGGCTGAGGATGTTAGGCAGGCTTTCAGGGAGCTAGGTTGGAAGCTCAGAGTTAGAACAAACAGAGTTGTTGTCTCTGGTTTGTTACCGGTGCCACGTGATGGAGAGTCGAGGAATAGGGAGAGAGAACAGTTAAATGCGTGGCTACAGGGATGGTGCAGGAGGGAGGGATTCCGGTATCTGGATAACTGGGGTTCTTTCTGGGGAAGGTGGGACCTCTATAAACAGGATGGTCTACACCTAAACCTGAGGGGCACCTTGGGGGGAGGTTTGCTAGTGGCTAGTGCTCTTCAGGGGGGTTTAAACTAATTCTACAGGGGCATGGGAACCTAGACTGTAGCGTTAGGGTGCAGGACCTGGAGTGTAGGGAGGTGAGGAACATGGCATCAATTTCAAAGGAGGATGCCTGTAAACAGGAAAGTGGCTTGAAGTGTGTATACTTCAATGCAAGAAGTATACGAAATAAGGTAGGTGAACCTACAGCGTGGGTTGGTACCTAGGATTTCGATGTTGTGGCTATTACGGAGACATGGCTAGAACAGGGACAGGATTGGCTGTTGCAGGTCCCAGGGTTTAAATGTTTTAGTAGGGTCAGAGGTGGAGGTAAAAGAGGGGGAGGTGTGGCATTGCTTGTCAAAGATAGTATTACAGTGGTGGAAAGGACGATGGATGAGGACTTGCCATCTGAGGTAGTTTGGGCGGAGGTTAGGAATAGGAAAGGTGAGGTCACCCTGTAAGGAGTCTTTTACAGGCCTCCCAATAGTCCTAGAAACGTAGAAGAAAGGATAGGGAAGGTGATTCAGGAGATGAGTGACAGTAATAGGGTGGTTGTTATGGGGGACTTTAACTTTCCTGATATTGATTGGGAAAGCTATAGCTCAAGTTCGTTAGATGGGTCAGTGTTTGTTCAATGTGTGCAGGAGAGTTTCCTGACACAATATGTAGACAGGCCAACAAGAGGTGAGGCCATACTGGATTTGGTTCTGGGTAACGAACCAGGCCAGGTGTTAGAATTAGAGGTACGTGAGCACTTTGGGGATAGTGACCATAATTCGGTGATTTTTACTCTCGTGATGGAGAGGGATAAGTGTGTACTACAGGGCAAGAATTATAGCTGGGGTAAGGGAAATTATGATGCGGTGAGGCATGACTTAGGATATGTGGCTTGGAAAAGTAGACTCCAAGGCAAGAATGTAAATGATATGTGGAGCTTGTTCAAGGAGCAACTATTGAGTGTCCATGATAATTATGTACCTGTCAGGCAGGAAGGAAAGGGTCGTGCGAGGGAGCCGTGGTTTAATAAGGAATTGGAATCCCTTGTTAAATAGAAGAGGGCGG
>NC_057723.1:54899815-54908697 GCF_004010195.1 Chiloscyllium plagiosum | reverse complement strand
TTCTATAGGTATGTTTGGAATAAAAGAATGACTAGGGTAGGAATATGTCCAGTCAAGGATAGTAGTGGGAAGTTGCGTGTGGAGGCGGGAGAGATTGGGGAGACACTGAATGAATACTTTTCTTCAGTATTTACTCAGGAACAGGGCATTGTCGTCGGTGTGAATACTGAGTCACAAATAAGTAGAATGGATGGCTTTGGGGTATGTAGGGAAGAGGTGTTGGAAATTCCGTAAAGGGTGAAAATAGATAAGTCCCCTGGGCCTGATGGCATTTATCCTAGGATTCTCTGGGAAGCAAGGGAGGAGATTGCAGAGCCATTGGCCTTGATTTTTATGTCCTCTTTGTCTACAGGAGTAGTGCCAGAATATTGGAGGATAGCAAATGTGGTTCCCTTGTTCAAAAAGGGGAGTAGGGATAGCCCTAGTAACTATAGGCCGGTGAGTCTCATTTCTGTTGTGGGCAAAGTCTTAGAGAGAATTGTAAGGGATAGGATTTATGCACATCTGGATAGGAATAATGTGATCAAGGATAGTCAGCATGGTTTTGTGAAGGGCAGGTCGTGCCTCACAAACCTTATTGAATTCTTTGAAAAGGTGACGAAGGAGGTTGATGAGGGGAAAGCGGTAGATGTGGTATATATGGATTTTAGTAAGGCGTTTGATAAGGTTCCCCATGGTAGTCTACTGCAAGAGATACGGAGGTATGGCATTGAGGGGAAGTTGGAGGTTTGGACTAGGAATTGGTTGGCTGGAAGAAGACAGAGGGTAGTAGTTGATGGCAAAGTTTCTTCATGGAGTGCCGTCACTAGTGGTGTTCCGCAAGGATCTGTTTTGGGATCATTGCTGTTTGTCATTTTTATAAATGACCTGGAGGAGGGGCTAGAAGGTTGGTTGAGCAAGTTTGCGGATGATACGAAAGTCGGTGGAGTTGTTGACAGTGAGGAAGGATGTGTCAGGTTACAGCGGGATATAGATAAGTTGCAGAGCTGGGCAGAAAGGTGGCAAATGGAGTTCAATGTAGGTAAGTGTGAGGTGATTCACTTTGGTAAGAGTAACAAAAAGATGGGGTACTGGACTAATGGTCGGATACTTGGTAGTGTCAGCAGAGGGATCTTGGGTGTCCATCTACACAGATCTCTGAAAGTTGCCACCCAGTTAAATAGTGCGGTGAAGAAGGCATATGGCGTACTGGCTTTTATTGGTAGAGGAATTGAGTTCCGGAGTCCTGAGGTCATATTACATTGTATAAGACTCTGGTGCGGCCGCATCTGGAGTATTATGTGCAGTTTTGGTCGCCATACTATAGGAAGGATGTGGAGGCACTGGAACGGGTGCAGAGGAGGTTTACCAGGATGTTGCCTGGGTATGGTAGGAAGATCGTATGAGGAAAGGCTGAGGCACTTGGGGCTATTTCCATTGGAGAAAAGAAGGTTTAGGGGTGACTTGATAGAGGTGTACAAGACGATTAGGGGTTTAGGTAGGGTTGACCATGAGAACCTTTTTCCACGTATGGAGTCAGCTATTACGAGGGGGCATAGCTTTAAATTAAGGGGTGGTAGGTATAGGACAGATGTTAGGGGTAGATTCTTTACTCAGCGAGTTATGAGTTCATGGAATGCCCTGCCAGTAGCAGTGGTGGACTCTCCCTCTTTATGGGCATTTAAACGGGCATTGGTTAGGCATATGGAGGATAGTGGGCTAGTGTAGGTTAGGTGGGCTTGGATCGGCGCAACATCGAGGGCCAAAGGGCCTGTACTGCGCTGTATTTTTCTATGTTCGATGTTCTATGTTCTAATGTGATTGACCAGCCATACACCAATTATCCAGATGATCATTCACTCCTCCATCCCCGTTCTATCTTCCCCATTTAGCACAGGACCCCTCAGATACTAGTCAGCTCAATAATTAATGATGCTTCATTGGCGAGTTGCTTTTACTCTCCACTGTATGCTGTATGATTCATGGCAGTGAGGCACAACATCAGGGGAGCTTGGAGTATCATCATTCAGGTGTAACAATTGTTAAATGGGCGTGTCTGAATTTCTAGATCAAAAACTCTTTGTGGAATAAGGAATAAGAAAATTGAAATAAATTAGAAATCAAATAGTAAAACATAAATTCTTATGACATTAGGATGAAGGCATTGTGGGTTTAATTAGATTAATGAGCAATATTTAACTTGTGACCTGCAAGTAAAATCACAGGAACATATTGCTGTTTTTTTCCAAAGATAGGGTTATGTCAATCATTCTCTGTGATGTTGTCACTAGCCTAAATGAGAAATGTTCTATTGGGTACAAACCAGAATGTGATTCTGCTTTCAATATAATGATATCAACACTGGTATAACATTGATTGTTGCAGTTGGAGCAATACAGATGCTCAAACAATTTTGCTTTGAGTAAAAAGTTGAGACAAATGTCTTATCCTGTATTCTTAGCCAAGGGGCTCCACCTGTCATTTTTTTTTAAAGTAACAAGTTACCCAAAGTCCTTTTGAGCATGTTTGGTATTCACAAAAGCTTTCTCATCTCTCAGTCGCTTCCAAATAAATTCATCAACTGAACCTGCTGTACATAGCAACATTAGCTTTGGGGTAGAATGTAAATAAATGCCAATATGCATTAAAACACTATTATCATCATTGTTTATTTGTACGTGATGTGGATTATAAGCAATCTGATTTGATCACTATATTGCGATAGGTATTTCAATTTTTAAAATCCCAGATATGGAACCATCTATCATTTAAGATGGACTAGGTCAAGTGACCTAGTACATGAAGTGCTTCCCCCCCCCCCCACCATTTCCTAGCATCTCATCACAACAACGGAGCAGTGGAACTATCCAACTTTTTATCAGTATACTCCAACATCCACAGAGCTAATCTCAATCTGAAGGGTCCTTCCCAAACCTTTTAGATGGAATCAATTTGTATGGTTGAGTATTTTCCTCAAGGACATATTGGAAAACATTGCCCCAAAATGCGCCTTAATGGCACATTGGTTCCCGGTTGATGCATCTGTGGACCCACTAATTTCTGTAAAGTCAACAGAAAAAGTCTGTGTAGCCTTTATCTCCAATAGCAAACCAATTTGCCTCCACATAATCTAAGTGAATTGTAGTTTGGTCTTTGTGGGGTTCTCAAGTGGCATCAAGTTCACTGAGGTCATTCAAAGTTTCTATTCACAGAACAATTGTTTGAATATATAAGTCCAGGAAAACAACATAAAAGAAATTTGGATTCGCATTTCTACACTCTCTAGGAATGTTAGGAACTAAATACTCTGTTCCAAGGGACACTCAATGACATTTGGGCTTACATTGTACAATTTGAGGGAATGTAGCCTATGACCTTTTAGTTCTGTTTTGGTTAATATCATAAATTTAACATTTCAGATAAAAGGAAGATAGTAAATTTTAGTCCAGAAAAACATGTAAGATTTAGATTTAATTTACTGTTATGAAGGTGTAAGAGGTATTGTACCTTTAAGAGAGTTGAAAGCTAGCAAGGACTTAGAGAGGCACACAGAGTACTGGAAAACTTACGATGTAACATTTGGTCTAACAGCTAGCAGTACCTGTGTTGCTATGAGACAAAAACAAATTCAAATTCGGCCAATCAGTTTAAATTATACCCCAAGATACTAAACTCCAATCAAGTTTGAATTTGATGTTTTGACAACATAAAAACCAATGAAATGATCTGATGCTCAAAGTTTATGAGAAGATTTGTAGCTCGGGTGCTCATTGTTGTGGTTCTGTTCGCCGAGCTGGGAATTTGTAGCTGGGAATTTGTGTTGCAGACATTTCGTCCCCTGTCTAGGTGACACCCTCAGTGCTTGGGAGCCTCCTGTGAAGCGCTTCTGTGATATTTCCTCCGGCATTTGTAGTGTTTTGAATCTGCCACTTCCGGTTGTCAGTTCCAGCTGTCAGTTGCAGTGGTCGGTATATTGGGTCCAGATCAATGTGCTTCAATCAATCAATAAGCACATCGATCTGGACCCAATATACCGACCACTGCAACTGACAGCTGGAACTGACAACCGGAAGTGGCAGATTCAAAACACTACAAATGCCGGAGGAAAGATCACAGAGCTTCACAGAAGGCTCCCAAGCACTGAGGATGTCACCTAGACAGGGGACGAAACGTCTGCAACACAAATTCCCAGCTCAGCGAACAGGACCACAACAATGATCAGATGCTTTGGGGTAAAAATATTTTTAAAAATTGAACAGTTGAGGGAGAACTGCCATGCCACCAACATATGCAGACTGCCCAGAGAATAGCTCTCTTAAAGGTATCTTTATATATCAATGACCTGTGAAACAGAAACCCTAAGAAGAAGAAAAGAAGACTGAGGAAGATACAAAGAGAAGATTCGACAGCTGGCTAGTTTTGAAATTTGAATTTTTTTGGTAAACTGGGGGTTTTATCGGACCAGTATTATAGAAGGAACGTAAAAAATTAGGTTAGAGAAATGAATTGCAAATAGTTGTTAGCTAATTATTCTCTTTTAGATTAAAAAAAAGTTGGTAATTTTTACTTTAAATAGTGACATTTGGAATAATTTTTGGCCTCTCGAATTCTAACAGATTATAGCACGGGTTAAATCTTTCCTGTGTTGCTGGTTTAAATTAGTGGGGGGAGGGGGGTTAATCCCATGTCGCAACATTAGTGATTGACATTTATCTGAACCATTTACCCAAAATTCACTGCTAACTTGGCAGAAGTTCAACATGAACAATTATTTTGTCAAAACGTATGAGAATTTGTGCAGAATTTAAATCATTCAATAATAGTATAAAGCATGACAGTAAAATTAATGACAGTTATCTAAATTGTTTCAATATATCACTCAAGGGCTGAAATGTTCAGATAAACAAGGCCTTCATATTCCATTAACAAGCTTGTCAGTAAACTCTACAGATCCAAAATCTAGCAAGTGAAGCAGCTAAAGTCTTTCACTGAGTACCATTCATCCTCTGAAGGAAGGAGCAGTGGGAGTTTGAGGGAGGGATGATATAAAGCTCAATTTTGAATGAGAACAACCCTCATATTTAAAAACAAAATCCAGCACTGCCTTAATTACTTTTCTATTCACATTGACATACCCAGAGGCTTCACTAGATAAAGAATGATTCTCATTTTGGCCATCGAAACTCCAGACTATGAATAACACAGACAGATGTCAGAAGCAATTTGTGTAAAATTAAATTAAGAGCAATTAAATTCATGTGCCAGCGAGATATTCTTCATTGTATAACAGTAGGTACACTGCAGCGTCTGCACCCAACTATTGTTGACTTTGAACCAATTACTGCCTGTTTCCACAAAGACAAGCTACCATGAAGTATCGGCCACTGTTACTTGGTTAGAAAGGAAGACAAGGAGGATTATTGATGAGCAAAAACTTCAGATATTCTGTTACATTATCAACTGACCTGTAGAAGCTACTAAGGTATTATTACCATACTTCCAAGAATGATCGATAGAGATTGGAGTGTGCGCAAAACTATCCTCTCACTTTTCCATAGGCTGGAATTCAACTGCAGGGCACTGAAGGTTTTAAGGTCCTGAAAGCTTATGCAGGTCTAATATTTGGCAGGTTCTAAAATCCATAATGCCTCTTAGCTTCAAAGATGAACTGAGGGGTGAAGTCTTATTAGGTCCTGAACATCATGCACAATTGCAAAATATGGGGCAGAATTGGGAGAGCTGTTTGGTGAGGGATATCAAGATAATTTTGCCACACCTTGTGTGCTTTTTTTCAAGTGCTTTGGTGAAATTCACAACAGACAGCAGTGAGTTCCTAACTGATGTTCATTATTGATTGTTAAATGTCTTGTTAACAGTCTAATTCACCATGGGTTGCAAACTTGCCATTCTCAAAATCACAGAAACCCAACATAGAAACCAGAGCAGATTCTTGCCTCCAACTTGCTCACAACTTGCTCCAAAAGACTCACTGTTGGGCACCAGTTCTCTCATGGCGTATGTCCGATCCACTTACAAGTTCACACCTGTATTTCAACGTTACATCTTAGACTGCACCAGCAACGGTCACTGTAATGCTGTAGCAAGAACACTGTGCACTCAGGAATACATACCCAGCTCATGGATTGAACAAGGTGGCCTCTCCAGGCTCTTTGTTTACTCTCATCATGCTCACTCACTATGAGGAGAAAGTGAGGTCTGTGTCAGGGTCCTCTCCTAACAAGGGGTGGGAGCTGCATCAAAGGCAGCCCACTGCCTGTCTTTACTACTTTTGCCATAATGTGGGCTGTTTTCTGCCTGAAATGAGAATAAAGGTGATTATACACCTCCACTAACATCCCATAGCCACTCATACCCTCCCAACTTACCTATAGCCATTCACATATATCAAGCCTCACTGACAGGTTCCTCTTGACACTATTGACATGTCTCCTGACAGGCCCCCTTCACAATCTTTACATGTGCCTTTGATGGCTGCTTCTTTAGTGGTGACAGCTGAATTTGGCAGATACTTTAATAGTTCCAAAGAATGTTGTATTAATGAAGTCATGCACTTTTTGCACAGAATTTTGTCTCCTTTTATCGATTCCAAAAGGCATCTGACCTTTCCTAAGGGGTATCTGAGCTCTACCAAAGAACAGTTTACCTTTCTCAAAGTGCCTTGATGGCAAATCTAAAGAAATCCTTTACTTCTCCAAGAGGGTATATCTGTAATCCAAAGAAATGCACAAGAAATTCTAGGCTCATCCAGCATATCGGCCTGGATGGTCCAAAAGTTAATTGTAAATTACTTGTACACATCCATCCATCTTGATGAAGGCATCCAGGTTCTTCCTCTCCTGCCGTCTTTAACAGTATCCTTCCACTGACACACTCATTCGATTGGCTGAACTGGTCCTTACCCTCAACAATTTTTCCACGTCTTCTAGACCAAAGAGGTAGCCATGGGTGCCAGCTATGCCTTGCCTCTTTGTCGGGTACATGGAATAGTCCAACTTTTGCAGCTACACCAGCATCATTCCCCACCTTTTCCTTTGCTACATCGATGACTGTATCGGTGCCACCTCATGCTCCCATGAGGTGATTGAACAGTTCATCAAATTCATGATCACCTCCCACCCCGACCTCAAGTTCACTTGGACCATCCTGGACACCACCCTCCCCTTCCTGGACCGCTCCATCTCCATTTCCATTCCAGCTCTCCACTCAACACGGACATCTACTTGAAACCCATTGCCTCCCACAGCTACCTGCACTACACCTCCTCCAACTCTGCCTCCTATAAAAACGCTATCCTTTATTCCCAATTCTTCCGCCTCCACTGCATCTGCTCTAAGGAGAACCAATTCCACCACAGAACATCCCAGATGACCTACTTCTTCAAAGACCACAATTTCCCCTCCCACATGGTCAATGTTGTCCTCCAGTGCATCTCATCCTCTTCCAGCACCTCTGCCCTTGAACCCCACCCTTCCAACCGCAACACGGGCAGAACCCCCGGTCCTCACCTTCCACCCCCACCAACGAGAGACCATTCCCTACATGACTCCCTTGTCAGGTTCACACCCCCACCACCCACCCTCCACTTCCAGCACCTTCCTCTGCCACCATAAGAAGTGCAAAATTTGCAGCCACACCTCTTGACTCACCTCTGTCCTAGGCCCCGAAGGGTTCTTCCACATCTGGGAGAGATTTACCTGTCCTTGCACACATGTCATCTACTGTGTCCGTTGCTCTTGATGTGGTCACCTCTACATTGGGGAGACAGGACGCCAACTTGTGGAACATTTCAGAGAACATATCTGGGACACACGCACATGAAACAACACCATTGCCCTGTCTCTGAACACATTAACTCCCCCTCCCATTCCGTCAAGGATATGCAGTTCCGAGGTCTCCTCCACCGCCAAACCCTAATCAACAAACACCTGGAGGAAGAACGCCTCATCTTCCGCCTGGGACCCTCCAACCACATGGGATCAATGTGGATTTCACCAGTTTCCTCATTTTCCCTCCCCCTACCTTATGCCAGATCCAACTTTCCAACTCGACATGGCCCTCTTGAACTGTCCTACATGTTCAACTTCCTTCCCATCTATCCACTCCACCCTCTCCTCCAGCCTGTCACTTCCACCCACCTATCGCATTCCCAGTTACCTTCTCCCTAACCCTACCCCCTCTCATTTATCCTCAGCTCCCTTGAGTCAGCCTCTCATTCCTGATACAGAGCTTATACTCGAACATCAACTCTTCTGCTCTTCGGACGCTACCTGACCGGCTGTGTTTTCCAGCACCATTCTCTTTGACTGTAAATTACTTCCTTTTGAATTTCAATGGATTTGACCATGTGGCTGAAACTGGTTCTCTGATGAAGTAAAACAGCAATGCACTTTACATTGTATATCAATAGCAGTTAATGATGAGATTAAAACTGGTTTGTTGATACAGAAAGCTGCAACACTTCTCTTTCCGGTACAAAGGTGCTGGTCTAGACATCAATAACGGACAGGGTAGGATTCAAATCCAGACCTTCTGGAACAACAACTTGGATACTGTTCCATCACAAGGAATAGTAATTTGATTAAAGTACTAAGCAATGGCATATATGCACACTGACACTGGCTGATAAAACCTGTACTTTCTCTGGGCTCCAGTTTCATGGCTATTATTGAACAAAGTTGAAAAATGTGGTGCTGGAAAAACACAGCAGGCCAGGCAGCATCCGAGGAGCAGGAGAATCGATGTTTCAGGCATAAGCCCTTCTTCAGGAATGAGGCTGGTGTGCCAAGCAGGCTGAGATAAAAGGTAGGGGGGAAGGAATTTGGTGGAGGTGCGCTGGGAATACGATAGGTGGAAGGAGGTTAAGGTGAGGGCGATAGGCCGGA
>NC_057723.1:54882713-54895993 GCF_004010195.1 Chiloscyllium plagiosum | reverse complement strand
CAGCTTCCTCATTTCCCCTCCCCCCATCTTTTCTCAGTCCCAACCCTCGGACTCAGCACCGCCTTCTTGACCTGCAATCTTCTTTCCGATCTCTCCGCCCCCAACCCCTCTCCGGCCTATCACCCTCACCTTAACCTCCTTCCATTTATCGCATTCCCAACGCCCCTCCCCCAAGTCCCTCCTCCCTACCTTTTATCTTAGCCTGCTTGGCACAATCTCCTCATTACTGAAGAAGGGCTTATGCCCGAAACGTCGATTCGCCTCTCCTTGGATGCTACCTGACCTGCTGCGCTTTTCCAGCAATATATTTTTCAGCTCCTTTAATCTCTCGAAATGTATCATGTCTTTCTTCAACATATTCAGTGACTTGACCTCCATAGCTTTCTGAGGTAGATGGTTCCACAGTTTCACCACCCTCTGAGAGAAGACATTTTTCCTCATCTCAATCCAAGATGGTCTATCTTGTGTTGTGATGTGCCATCACCCCCACTCTTTCCTCCAGCATAATTTTCCTTCATCTTGTCAAGAGCAAGCTTGCCAGTGGTGTGGTCATTATCACAGGATGGACAGAAAACGTTTCAACCTCAGCAGTTGAAATCTGAGGAGAAACTGACACTGACATCACTCATGGAACTTCATTATGTTAGTGACAACATCAACTCCATTCTCTTAGAAAAACATCTTATAAGACTAAGATCTCTTGTTTTGAACTTTGCAGGCAGAGGAAACATTACCCCAGCATCCAATCTTTCTCGCTCTGTCAGAATTTTATATATTTCAATGAAATCTTCTCTTATTCTTCCAAACTCCAGGCAATAGAGGCCCAGTCAACCCAATCACTCCTCATACAACAAATCCTGATCATCAATCCAGTGAACCATTACTGCGCTCTCTCTATGGTAAACATATTTTTTTGTTGTGTTAAGTAGATCACAACTGCATACACTAGTCTAGGCTCTGTATGGTTGAAGTAAGACATCCATCCTCCTGTACTCAAATCCACTTTCAATAAAAGCCAACTTACCACGTTGTGTGAACTAAGAACTTTTGATCTAAAAGAATATTACCTCCTTTCATGGTAACTTCCTTGAAAGTCTGGTTTGTGAATGATGGAGCATTTAGATCTTTTGAGATAAGTGCTTGATTAATTAATTCTTTTCTTGAAGCCATGGAAGTCTGCTGTTGATAATCTTAAATTTTCAAAACCTTAACTGGCATTTAAAAAAGATATGTATTTAATTTTTCAAACTAAACAGTCCTGATTGTAGACCAAAGAGATAGGAATCTCTCGTTCCCTATTTATAACACATTATTTCAAAACTATTGCTATGCTTGGAGGACACGTTGACATATAGAAGTAGTAGAAGCAGATGCATAAGGTGAAAGCCCAAAGCAATTCAAGCCCTTGACCGCATTTGAAAAGACTACCCTGACTTTATTGGGCAGAAGAGAGAGAGTAGAGAACAGTGAAGTCACAGTTGTCCCTATGCTTAACACGAATAGAATATTCCTGTCATGTAACTGTCCTACTGAGTGATTATCAAGGAGGCATGCATTCAATCTGATTAATGTCATGGAGAGTATCATGCCATGAGAATTGTCCTTGGAGGACAATATTCCAGGAGTATTTTGACATTTTGCATTCTTTGGTTTCCTCAGCAATAGAAAAAAAGACTTAAGATCCTTTAGGTCTCCCCAAGCAAGCTCGTAATCTACATCAAAAATATCACTTCAGTCAAACAGCTTCCTCTTACATGCCCTAGCTTGATATGAGATTTAAAAAGGCCATGAGACAGCTGATACCCACCAAGCACACTGGTACAGATGGAGTACCTGTTGAATTAGGAAGACACATTAGAGAATCACACTTGGTTTATGTCCATGACCTCATTTTTAAGATGCAGAGCTTGCCAGCTATGTTCCGTCTATATTCCCGGCATTGTGCAGTTTCCCAAGGTCTGTGCATGGCAGCAGTATCCCAAACCAGAAATCAAAGTGCCCACCCAGTGATTAACGTGAATGGATTCTCCAAGCAACAGCGCAGTTTGCAAATTGTCCCCGTGTCTGCATGGGTTTCCCCCGGGTGCTCCGGTTTCCTCCCACAGTCCAAAGATGTGCAGGTTAGGTTAATTTGCCATGATAAATTGCCCCGTAGTGTTAGGTGAAGGGGTAAATGTAGGGGAATGGGGGTGGGATGGTTTTTGGAGGGTCAGTGTGGACTTGTTGGGCTGAAGGACCTGTTTCCACGCTGTAAGTAATCTAATCTAATCTAATCTAATCAGTTAAAGGAAACACTGATTGCCAGGTAATCTCTGAAAAGCCATAATGGTAACCATCTTTCAGAAAGGAGATAAGATGGGTCACAATAACCAAACACTACCAGAAAAACACACAACAGGGAATCTAGGTAAAAAGACTGAAGAAAGTACACAATATAAATGATAACTAGTGGGAGAAGATGAAAATATGGCATTGGCTGGTCAAGGTTAGATATCTGCTGCCAGCAAATTCTACATATGGCCAGAACTCTATTAATGAAGACACATTCAACTGACATTACTTAGTGTGCTAAAATATTTGGTTGTGAGGTATAGAAAACATACCTCAAATAAGTCCTCAGTTGATTTCCTCCTATATGTGCAATTCACTGGAGTTTGTGTTATAGTGATTAGGAGCAGGAACAGTATTTGATTTTCCCTATTTAATCCAGAGACTTTGAGGACATTTAAATTTTCCTCACAGTCAATTTGTATAAGGTTATTAAACTCAGTTTGACAGCTGAAGTTGTCAGCTTCTTCATCTTCACTAACTGAATCAGATGATTAATCAATTCTAATAGGTAGAGGTATTGGCATGGAGAATACACCAGGTATATGATTACTGACAACTAATTGCCAATCTTTACTTAAATTTTATTCAAGACAGTTTGACCATGATTAGTCAAGACATTGCACTGAAAAACTGAACCAGGGAATGATTATTACCTATTTCATTGAATTAAAGAGACACAATATATATAGATGTTCTTTCTGTCTGCCATGAACAAGGTTTATGTATTAATATATTTTGCTTTTGGTGCTTGCCACAATGCAAACCTGACTGACCATCCTAAATTGATTATCTGCATAATTTTTTGCATACTCAAGATTATTTAGTAAAAGTTGCCCAGTTATTGAATGACATCTAATGTTGGATACTGTGTATTGAGCTTTGCAAGATCTGTGCCTTCTTTATTGTGAACAGCCGAAGGATATGCTGTTATATACCTTACAGCTTACATTCCCAGCATCATGTCAGTAGTGACATCCATATTCCGCATGGATTCTGTTTTAATTTATATTTCATGCACCACATCATTGATGTCTGTGATAGGCAGAATGCATTTCTGGGCAGGAGCAGCATCCTGCTCATGGAGGACACCACTCATGTTGCTATTGCATTGGAGCAATGCAAAACAGACAGCTTCATCTTCTTTTTCACTTTTGACATGCATAGCTGTTCCAGAGTAATCTGAGGTAGCCTGAATACTTGTCAAGTTCAAAAGAACAAAGTGGGCAAAATTGTGCTTCTTTGCAATGTATCAGTTTTGGACCAAGTGGGACAAATTAGAGTATTCTTCAAATCCTAGAGTCAGAGTCATAGAGATGTACAGCATGGAAACAGACACTTCGATCCAACTCGATCTTGTTGACCAGATATAATGAATATGAATTATGGAGATCCAAAGAGATTTAAAGGTATTTATGAACAAATCACTTTGTGTATTGATCAGATTAAAAAAAATTAAAAACCTCATACAGTAACAGCAGTAGCCTTTATATCTAACAGATTAGAATATAAAAAGAAAGAAGTTTACCTATCCATGTACAAAGGCCTCATTAGACCATACTTGGACAATGGGCACTGTGCAAAACACCTCAGAAAGGATATACTGATTTTGGATTTCTGGAAACTCTTGGAGTATTTATCAATAGAAAGATGAAATTGACTCTGAGATACCTGTCTCTAGTTCTAGCACTTTAACTCCCCCTCCCACTCCGCCAAGGACATGCAGGTCCTTAGCCTCCTCCATCGCCAGACCATGGCAACACGACGCCTGGAGGAAGAGCGACTCATCTTCCACCTAGGAACCCTCCAGCCACAGGGGATGAATGCGGATTTCTCCAGCTTCCTCATTTCCCCTCCCCCGACCTTATCTCAGTCCCAGCCCTCAGACTCAGCACCGCCTTCTTGACCTGCAATCTTCTTCCCGACCTCTCCGCCCCCACCCCTCTCCGGCCTATCACCCTCACCTTAACCTCCTTCCACCTATCGCATTCCCAACGCCCCTCCCCCAAGTCCCTCCTCCCTACCTTTTATCTTAGCCTGCTTGGCACACCCTCCTCATTCCTGAAGAAGGGCTTATGCCCGAAACGTCGATTCTCCTTCTCCTTTGATGCTGTCTGGCCTGCTGCGCTTTTCCAGCAACACATTTTTAAGCTCTGATCTCCAGCATCTGCAGTCCTCACTTTCTTCTAGTTCTAGCACTCCCAATTTTCAAAGATGTAGGATACAGATTCGATTAGGTAGCCCAATACTTTTACTCCCATCCAGACTGACTCCATTATTGGGGTAACCATCTCCAAGTCCCAGCAGGTTCGTGGGATCAGGTTGCTTCTGGATAACTTGTGGTTAATGGCCTCGCAGAGGAGTCATGAGTCAAAAGTGTGGTGGTGGAAAAGCACAGCAGTTCAGGTGGCATCCGAGGAGCAGGAGAATCGACGTTTTGGGCATAAGTCCTTCATCAGGACACATCCGCAGTCCTCACTTTCTCCTCTGCAGAGGAGTCATGAACCACAGTTTGAATTTGAGAATCTTTGAAAACTAGGTCAAGAGGTCTTAGATGCCCACTCCATTCCAATTCATGATAGCATACATTTTCCATTCGAAATGCATGGACCCTCAAACCCATCTATGTCCATTCCTGACATTTCCACATTCACCCAATTTACACTCTTTACTGAATCAGGAAGCCTATAGTATCAAAAACATGTATGTAACTGCTTAATAATTTCAAAAAACTTTGCCACCAAATATTGTGCCAATTAGCTGGATATTTTAAGTGTCAATACCAGAAATATGCCTTCATGTTTTCTTGTATAAATTAACATTGAACCACTGACAAAAGCGATCATCAAAAATAGCTTATAATTCTCATAGGCTCAATTTGTTCATTCTGCTCTGAGAACTTATCACCCATAATATGATTGTTTCAGGAAATATCTTCCAACCATCAGATAGAAATCCATTATTTATGAACTTCCTGAATTACTAATGAAGCTTCATTTATTTCTATTATTTCCTTGAGAATTTTAAGGTATTTCATTTGATCTAGGCTCCTTGCAGCCATTAAGGGGCATAGAGTTCATTTATGAACTATGCACACTAACATAATTAGTATAATGATTATTAATATATTTATGATTTTTCTACAGAATGATTTTCTACTGAAAATTTCATCTTCAGGCTTTGAGATTTATCATAATGTGATACTCACCTAAGTCATTAACACTAAAACTAAAATGATCAGTTCTATCATTTGCCTCGTCTTTAACTGTGTGAAGAACTGAATTGATTCATCTGTGAGTTCATGACACCATTACTTTTTTTTTTAATTCAATTCAGTATTTAATCAAAAGGTGAAATCGTGTTAGACTTGTCACCTACATCTCAAAGTTAAAATCTCCAGCTGCAGTCGGCAGAATATGTTTTTGTTGTTTGATTATCTGTAAGAATATGAGACTTACATTCTTAAGATCATAAGATGTAAGTGCAGAGATAGATCATTCAGCCATAAAATCTGCTACTCCATATAGTGGGGTCATGGCTGATGTGATATTCTTCAACTCTACTTTCTTTCCTTTCTGATACCCCTTTATTCCCTCACTAATTAAAAATTTATCAAACTCATTCTGAAATATTCTTAATGATCCAAACTCTGCAGCTCTCTGCAATGTAGAACTCCACAGATTCACTACTGTCTGAGAGAAAAAAAATCCTCCTTATCTCTGTCTTAAACGGGGAACCATTTACTCTGAGATTATTTCCCCGATCCATGATGTACATTATGCAATTTATGTATATAAACGAAGGGAATGAAGGGTTTATGCCTGAAATGTCAATTGTCCTGTTCCCCTGATGCTGCTTGACCTGCTGTGCTTTTCCAGCATCACACTCTCAACTCTGATCTCCCGCATCTGCAGTCCTCACTTTCTCCTAGGGCATTGGTTGTAGCCGGATTCAAGTGAAGCCTGTCCGCAATAGCAGTTTCCTTCTTGAAGGGCCAGAGCCATGTGAGCCAAAACTCATTCCATCCATAACCAATCTTCATGCCATGCATTTAATGCCTTGACTTTATTTGGCCTTTGTCAGTTTGCTCATGGTTCAGGTAGTAATCCAGAGATTATTACCGTGGATGCTCTGTGTAGTAGTTTAGCTCCTAAATACATTCTCTTTCAGCAGAACTTCCTTTCTAGTCCGAGCAATGTCATTAACTACCATATGGATGATGACAACTGGATTCCTCCTCTCCTACACCAGATTCATTTCCAGCCCAGAGGAGCTGTCCTTCAATAATAAAAACAGAAAGTACAATAAAAACTTAGCAAAATGTTTGGTAGCATTTATGTACAGAGAAACATTTAACATTTTGAGTCCAATATGATCTTAGTGATTCAGGTTGAAATCTGTTTCCTTATGTACTTGGCATTGGTGTATTTTCTGATTTTTTAATTTCTTGTGCCTATAAGTATTTTTTATGTTTATAATCATTCACGTACTGTGACTAATTGATTTTTTCCTGTTGTTAACCATATACTTTGCCATGGGCCTTCTCCCATGCTTTCTCCAGCTTCTGAATCATAAAATAATTCCTAAATGTAGAAAGAGGCCATTCAGCCCATCAAGTCACACTAACATTCTGAAGAGCACTCCACACAGAACACACAGAGGAAAGGAAGAGAGGACATTTTACATACAGCCCATTAGACCTCGCTGCAGTCCCATGCAATCTGAATTCACTATGATGCAACTACCTTTGCACAGGCTGAGTAGCTGCGCTTAGAGTAAAGGTTCGATTCCCTTTGCTCTACATTATCTTTTCTAAGCATCATTAGATGTTGCCTTGATTTCATTTCCTGATTGTTCTATTTCTCTCAAATTGCTATCTAGCAACGTATTGTCTTTTTTATCTTCGCACTTCAATTACATCATAACATTTAAATCTTTGGATATCTTTTAAAAATGCTAATTCTATAGATTGACATTACTACCTGATTCTTACACCACAATTGCACTGGTGTTAACTAGCATCTGTATTCCATTAACAGTTTATTGTATTATACATATGGTTCACAATGTGGATGTCATGAGATAATCTATTTTTCTTGTTTTTCAGCAGATCTGTTGCTTGAAATCTGAACTCCTGTCTCCTTAGATTTGAATGTTCAGAATCTTATTTCATAAAATGCAGTTGAAATGGCATCCTGCTAATCCTCATTGTGTCCACTGATATTAATTGGTTTGAAAACATGAAAATCATATGGTAATAAAGTGGCTGAGTTAAAAAGGCTTCATAGTGCCCTTGCAGTGCAGAGATGGAATCCCTACCTCTGGGTTGAGTAGGCCTGGGATCAAGAGCTACCTGCTGCAGAGGTATGTACTAATACCTTTGAACAGGTTAATTAGGAAAACTAGGTTAAATTTTTAAAAGGGCTTCATGTGTTACCTTGTATTGCCAGCCTCTCCCCTTTATCCATCATCCTTTATCACCCTATTCCAATTATAATCACATTTGGATGGTCTTCACCTAAACCATTTTGGGACCAGTGTACCGGTGAATTATGTAACAAATCTGCAGAGAGAGTTTTAAAACTTCATAGTGAAAGGCATAGGATTCACGTGAGGGATATTTGGAAATTGAGAGAGGGATGACACGCCGATAGTGCAATACAATGACACAGGAGGTATGATTACATTACAGGAAGTGCTAGAGTGCAGACATAAATCAATGTACCAGCTACTAAGGGCGGAGTAGGGTAAAATGGTTAAAAATCAGTCAGGAATTGATAGTATAAACAGAAATAAATGGATATGATCTATTCTCTGTTACAGATACATGGTTACAAAGGTTTTTTTTTAATTTGAAGTCAAACAGACTAGTGAAATAATCAGTAATCAAGTGATCTTTCATATTTTGAACTCCAGAGAGTCCTTAGTTCTATCTACTACCTAATTAAATACCTTACATTAAAATATAAAACCATCTAGGCAACTTATTCATCCTTTTTTAAAGATGGTACATCACCAAAGTACTATTGGTGTTCTATTTGATTTTATGTGGATAAAAAGAAATATCAAAACTCAAAGTATGTAAGGTAGATGTGATTAGATTTCTATCAAGCATAATTTGTTCTGAAAAGGAACTGTTAATGTGGGGAAGTTATGTAACATGGGAACCATTTTATTTTCGGCCATTAAATCAATTAAAGTTGCTTGCAAAAAAGGAATTCTGTCAAATCCATCATTCCATCTACAAGTCATCCAGCAGTCAAGTTAAGAAATGGTAACACCATAGAAGAGATTCCTAACAGAGAATCACTTTTTTCCTAAGTTCAGATTCATTTCAGAATCAAACTCCTATAAATGTGATTACCAACAATCTTGCAGTTTACCAGGAAAATTTTATTCTACCAAACTTTTACTCAGATTTAAAACACCACCTAATCTCAGAATATAGGGATGCTGCAAAAGAGACTGAGAATTATAAACTATAACTATTTTTTTCTTCTGCCTTTAATCTTGTGTGTGAGTGTATGTGAGATGAGTGACAGAGATCCGAGGCAAATATTTGGTTATAAATGAGCATGTTTTAAAACTCACAAAATTCTTGGTAATGGAATTTTTTAAAATTGGGACATTCACTTACTCTCAAAGGATGGACAAAAAGTTGTCAGATAAAGTATAATATAACTTTGACGAGAAAAACTGAAAAGCAGAGTGTTATTTAGATGAAGACATACTGCAAAATAATGCAGTACAAATGGATCTGTATATCTCCTGATATATATTTGCATTAAATGATATATATATCCTGATATATATACACCAGTCTCCTGATATATATTTGCATAATATGATATATATATCCTGATATATATATATATATATATATACCAATCTCCTGATATATATTTGCATAATATGATGCAAAGTATTATTCAATCAAACAATATATGTCTAGATAGCATAGCAACAATGGATTTCCAATAGCTACACTGAGAGTTTAGGGTATCTGTTAACTCCAGAAATTCCATTATCAATACACAAATAAAGGAAGATTATAAGCAGATCATAGAATCAACCTCCTATCCAAACATGGCAAGTCCATTTGCAATATCTACCTATCTCCCAGATGCAGAATTTTCCCAACCTCTGAATTTGTGAGCTTTGGTGAATCCATTTTTTCACCCAAAATTTTAACAGTGAGATATAATCCCACTGCTGTCTTAAAGTGAATAATTACAACATTTGAAGGCCTTATAATATGCGTTGGTTCCATTTTGAACAACAAGACGTCAGGCCATACTGAATGTTGGAGAAAGAGTTGCACTGCCTTAGAGAAGGTTTTAAATGGGATGATGATCTTGTTAGAGTACAATAGTTATTTTATTCTGTAACAATAATCAAATGCCCAGGTGAACCTTGTACAAAATAAGAGCTAGTGTCAATAGATCTTCAAGTGAACCTGATACAAGTAGTGCTCATATCAACAGAAGATTCTAAATACACCCTGAAGTAAGAAGGGATTAAGACAGATACTGAGAATAGAGCAAACAGTACAAGGTTAGGATAAGAGTAAGGAATCCATGACCAAATGAATAAATGAATGCAAATCTGTGCTATAGCCCTGTGGTTCATTATTTGAAGTTACATCAACATATTTCGTAGTCAGTAGGCTATTTATCTCACACCATTGGATCACACTGCAATACAAGTGAGTATTGCTTATTTACCACTTATTGTTAGTGCAGTAAACCATCCAACAGTTGCTTTAGTCAAGTATAAAAAAAGATCTACAGGAATATAGAGCACAGGAAGCACTGAAAAACAGGAATGTTGCTCGAGAGAGCTCTGTTTTGATAGAATTCACATAAAAAATGGTATTGAGTCAGAAACTCTGTGTTGGGAGACTTCACAGGGTAAAACAAAGGAAAACCCACATTGATAGAATTTATGTGGGAGGATGAAAACATTTGTTGGTGGAATATTTACAGATGCTGTAGTTGAATGACACTCCATGTTGGTAGAATTCACATATGGGGGAGAAGGTTTCACATGGATAGAATTATGCAGGATTTTTAATCAAACTGAGCCCATGTTGTAGAATTCATGTATGAATTCTGTGTGTCTACATGAGTTTCCTCCAGGTGCTTTGATTTCCTCCCACAGTCCAAAGCTGTGAATGTTAGGTGAATTGGCCATGCTAAAATTGCCGATAGTGTTCAGGGATGTGTAGATTTGGTGCATTAGTCAGGGGAAATGTAGAGTAATAGGGTAGGGGATTGGATCTGGGTGGGTTACTCTTTGGAGGGTTGGTGTGAAATTATTGGGCCAAATAGCCTGTTTTCACATTGTAGGGATTCTATGATTCTATGAATTAGGAAGTAGAAAAACATGCTGGCGTATAATTAGCAATAATTTCTGTAGGAGAGTATTATTTTGTGGGTAACCCTGTATGTGGACAGTCACCGATAGATAGTCACCATAAAAAAACATTATTGGGACAAAAAAAATAAAATCTTGAAAACAAATTGTCACATCGGGTACAAATTACTACACTCAAGCACTCTGCACTCAGGGTAGCATTTATACAGTCAATAGGTGTGCCTTTGAGGTAGGATATTATTATCTGGTAGCATGGAGTTGAAAGTGAAATGTTACACATACAAAATGAAGGCATCGTTAAGGAGATAGTAGAAGCTGTTAGATTACCATTAGAGACATTAGTGACAAAGGTTGAAGCACATCATAATGGAACTGACTTCATTCAATTATGGGTGATTAGGCAGCTAAGAAGGTCCTGAGAATCAGGTGGCAGTTGGGTTGGAGGAAGTAAAGATGTTAGATTTATCCACGGATATAGAGGAGGGAATAAAAAAACAATCAATGAGACTGCCAGGAGATGTTGTGACTGGTAATGAGGAAGAAGGATCCACAAGTGACTTGTGGGAAAGTTGTGCAAGCAGCTTCATAGACTGAGACAAGGCTTTAGGGCTCAGGAAATCATTCAGAACAGGGAAGTGGAGGCAGGAGCAGGACAGACTGAGGCACCCAGAATAGGAGATAAGGTTGTGGTCAAGCTTTGTACATAACTGGGTGGGACGACACAAAGGAATTATGATCATTGACACAATTATTGTGTAGACATTAGAGGAAAGGAGCGTGGGAAACATTGGCTACAGCTGAAACATTTTACTATTTAATTTTCAATTTTGTCTTACAAATTTAATCTTGACTGATCAGTGACAACCAGGATGGTTATTTGTTTAATTTACAAAATATTATCTTCCACTAGGATTGGTAATCTTAACTGCAGGAACACAGTATACCATTCAACAAATGTCACAAGGGGGATTACAGTACACTACAAATGATGTAAAGTGCAACACTCAAATTGGGACACTGAACATATCGATAGGAGAGCAAGCAATGAAAACAAAAAATACTAGAGATCACAATGGGTCAGGCAGCATCCATGGTGAGAACGCGAGTCAACATTTCGAATCCAGATGACTCAGCATCAGAACTGAAGTAAAGTGTGGAGGGGACAGCATTTATGCTATTGGGTGGGTGGGAGATATTGGAGTGCTACAGGAGAAAGGATGTTGATAACTCAGATTAAGTGTAACAATGCATTGCAGTATGGTTTACTTAAATTCAGACACAGAAGCAATAAAGATTTGACACTTATGTATGGTTAGTGAGGGGTCGTCGGAGTGATTGTTTGCTAATTTCCAAACTTAACTAGTCTATGTTTTAAGCATAAGGAATGGGAAGATTTTGTTTGTGTGAAGAAAAGTCATATACAGATGGGTTGCACTCATTCTAATCCTGAGAATCACTGATGGAACACTTGTGGCCCAAATGACGATGAGAGACAAATCTGGACACAGCACGATAGCAGGTGAATGTGGAATATATAATCCAAGGAAATGATAGTGATAACCAACTCACCACCCTCTATGTCAAAAAAACAATTGACCCCTATATTTAAAACCTTGCAAATAAAACCACATAACAACCAACCCACTTTGTCCAACATTAAGTCTAAGGCCAAAACATCCTGTGCTAGTTAACAATAAGACATTGTATGATGATATACACCATGAGCAGAGATCTGTTGTCCTAAGCATTTCTAACATAATTTGTAGGGACAGCACTTAAGGAATGCAACAGGCTGTTAAAGCTATTATTTGTCCCTATCCCATGGACACAACTGGACGAGCTATATGCAGTTTTGAGTCTAGCATTAATGAAACATTTAACTGTACTTTTGAAATTTCAAATATAATCAAAGTTGGATATGCAGGTGAAGAATACTCTATCTGAACATTATTAAAAGAATGTCATTATCATAACCTGTCTTGTCTCATCACAAATTGGAAAAGTGTGGACGTAGTAGGGTTGTTGTAATGGGTGACTTTAACTTTCCAAATATTGATTGGAACTTCCTTCGAGCAGAAGATTTGAATGGAGCTGTTTTTGTAAGGTGTATTCGGGAGGGTTTCCTAACTCAGTACGTTGACAGGCCGACAAAGGGAGAGGCCATTCTAGACTTGGTGCTTAGAAACGAGCTGGGGCCGGTATCAGGTCTTGTGGTGGGAGAGCATTTTGGTGATAGTGACCACAACTGCCTCACATTCTACATAGCTATGGAGAAGGAGAGGATTAGGAAAAATGGGAGAATATTTAATTGGGGAAGAGGAAACTATGATGCAATTAGACATGAGTTAGGAAGCATGGACTGGCAGCAATTGTTCTATGGTAAAGGCACTATAGACATGTGGAGACTGTTTAAGGAACAGTTGTTGCGAGTGATGAATAAATATGTCCCTCTGAGACAGGCAAGAAGGGGTAAGATAAAGGTGGAGCTTCTCGTCCAAAGGAAGAAGGTAGCTTACATAAGGTGGAGGAAGCTAGGGTCAAGCTCAGCTCTACAGGATTACAGGCAGGCAAGGAAG
>NC_057723.1:54876312-54881100 GCF_004010195.1 Chiloscyllium plagiosum | reverse complement strand
GTGGATGCTTTGGAGAAGGTTCAGAGGAGGTTTACCAGGATGCTGCCTGGACTGGAGGGCTTATCTTATGAAGAGAGGTTGACTGAGCTCGGACATTTTTCATTGGGGAAAAGGAGGAGGAGAGGGGCCCTAATTGAGGTGTACAAGATAATGAAAGGCATAGATAGAGTCGATAGCCAGAGACTATTTCCCAGGGCAGAAATGGCTAACATGAGAAGTCATAGTTTTAAGCTGGTTGGAGGAAAGTATAGAGGGGATGTCAGAGGCAGGTTCTTTACACAGAGAGTTGTGAGAGCATGTAATGCGTTGCCAGCAGCAGTTGTGGAAGCAAGCTCATTGGGGACATTCAAGAGACTGCTAGACATGCATATGGTCACAGAAATTTGAGGGTGCATACATGAGGATCAATGTCAGCACAAAATCGTGGGCTGAAGGGCCTGTTCTGTGCTGTACTGTTCTATGTTCTATGTTCTATGAATTCAACATTTTGCATTTACCCATAAATGCCCATGCGCATAGGAACAATGGAATCTGTTAACATCAGATGGAGAAAGTCTGTTAATGTTGACCTGATTCATCTAGAAAAATGGTGATGTCTTATTGAAAAAGGGATTTTGAGAAAGGCACACAAGTTACATGTTAAGGTTCAATGGAATAGTCAGAGAATCAAGACAGATATTAAAAACATCAAGGAACATTATTGGTGGGATGGTATCTAGAATTGGGGAAGCAATATACATATAGTCATCTGAGTTCATATTATTTCATATGTTGTTGCAGTTCTGTTAAGTTATGATAATCTTAAAGCTTCAGTGTGAAGAATAATACATGTTTATTACTCTATTTTTGTTTTGTGCATGTTTATTACACCATTTGCAACAGCCGGAGTGGTGAGAGCACGGGCCAGGGGGCTGCCGAGAAGTTAAACTTTCCTCCTTAATACTGAGCTCATGAATAGGTGGGGCAAAGGCTCAACAGGCATGCTTGAGGACACAGAGATTGCTGGGCACGTGAATTAATATATTCAGGCTGTGTGTGGACGGTTGATAAGGTAAGGCTCTTTTTTTCATTTACTCAATCTGTCTTGGCAATTTACAGCAGAGGGTTTGGAGGCTAGGGCAGTTGCAGGATATGGGAGGGAAGGGTCACCACTAGTGTCCCTGCTGAGTTCATCTGCGAGAAGTGCACCCAACTCTAGCTCCTCATAGATCACATTAGGGAATTGGAGCTGGAGCTGGATGATCTTCAGATCATTCGGGATGCTGAGGGGGTGATAGAGAGGAGTTATAGGGAGGTAGTCACACCTAAAGGTAGATGGGTGACTATCAGAAGAGGGAAAGAGAACAGGCAGACAGTGTAGGGACCCCCTGTGGCTGTTTCCCCTCAATAATAAGTATACTATTTTGGATATTACTGGAGGGGGGAACCTACCAGAAGAAAGCCACAGGGGCCAGGTTTCTGGCACTGAGTCTGGCTCTGTGGCTTAGAAGGGAAGGGGAAAGAATAGGAGAGTTCAATAGTGAGAGGAACAGAAAGGAAATGCTGTGTTTGCGAGCAAGACTCCCGGATGGTATGTTGTCTCCGTGGTGTCAGGGTCTGGAATGTCTCGGATCGAGTCTGCAGGATTCTTAAGAGGGAGGGAGAGCAGCCAGAAGTCGTGGTACACATCATTACCAATGGCATAGCTAGGAAAAGGGAGGAGAACTTGAAAAGAGAATATTGGGAGTTAGGTTGGAAGCTAAAAGGCAGGATGAAAAGAGTAGTAATCTCAGCATTGCTACTGGTGCCATATGATAGTGATGCTAGGAATAGAGAGGGAGTGAAGATGAACACATGGCTGCAGGGTTGGTGTGGGAGGAAGGGCTTCAGATATCTGGATCATTGGGATACCTTCTGGGGTAGATGGGACCTTTACAAGAAGGATGGGTTGCACCTGAACTGAAGGGGCACCAATATCCTGGGTGTAAGGTTTGCTAGAGCTCTTTGGGAGGGTTTAAACTAGATTGGCAGGAGGGTGGGAGCCTGAGCTAGGGATCACATGATGGAGTAGGTAGTGAACCGTCAGATATAGCATGCAGAGAGACTGTGAGGAAAGGTAGGCATTTGATAGGGCAAAGGTACAACAGTGTGATGGGTTGAAGTGTGTCTATTTTAATGCAAGATGCATCAGGAATGAGGGTGACAAACTCAGAGCATGGATCAGTACTTGGAACTATGTTCTTGTTGCCATTACAGAGACTTGGATATTACAGGGGCAGGAATGGTTATTGGATGATCCAGAGTTTAGAGGTTTCAAAAGGAATGGGTGGGGAGGTAAAAAAGGTGGAGGAGTGGCATTGCTAATCAGGGATAGTATTACAGCTGCAGAAAAGGAAATTGCCAAGAAGGGTTTGTCTACAGAGCCACTATGGGTAGAAGTCAGAAACAGGAAAGGAGCAGTCAATTTATTGGGAGTTTTCTACAGGGCCCCCAATAGGGACAGAGGCATGGAGGAGCAGACTGGGAGGCAGATTTTGGAAAGATACAAAAGTAACAGGGTTTTTGTCATGGGTGACTTTAACTTCCCTAATATTGATTGGAACTTCCTTAGTTCAAATAATTTGGATGGTGGAATTTTTGTCAGGTATGTCCAGGAAGGGTTCCTGATGCAATATGTAGATAGCCTGACTAGAGGGGAGGCCATATTGGATTTGGTGCTTGGCAATCAACCATGCCAGATGTCTGATCTCTTGGTGCAAGAGCATTTTGGTGATAGTGATCACAACTTCTTGACCTTTACTATAGTAATGGAGAGGGATAGGAGCAGATGGTATGGGAAAGTATTTAACTGGGGAGGGGGAGTTACAATGCTATAAGGCAGGAACTGGGGTGCCTAAATTGGGAACAGATGTTCTCAAGAAAAGGCACAACAGAAAAGTGGAGGTTGTTCAGGAAGCACTTGCTGATAGTGCTGAACAGGTTTGTCCCACTGAGGCAAGGAATGGATGATAGGGTGAAAGAACCTTGGGTGACAAGGGATGTGGAACATCTAGTCAAGAGGAAGAGCAAGTTACTTAAGGTTGAGGAGGCAAGGATCAGACAGGGTTTTAGAGGGAATAAGGTAGCCAGAAAGGAACTGAAGAATGGACTTAGGAGAGCTAGATGGGGGCATGAAAAAGCTTTAACAGGTATGATTAAGGAAAACCCTAAAGTGTTTTACACTTATGTGAGGAACAAAAGGATGGCCAGCATGAGGGTAGGGCCAATCAGGATTAGTGTAGGGCACTTGTGCCTGGAGTCAGAAGAAATAAGGGAGGTCCTTAATGGATACTTTCCTTCAGTATTCACCACTGAGAGGGACCTTGACATTTCTGAGAACAGCATGAAACAGTCTGACATGCTAGAACAGGTTGATGTTAGGAAGGAGAATGTGTTGAAAATTTTGAAAACATAAGGATAGGTAAATCCCCTGGGCCAGACAGGATATACACTAAGATACTACAAGAAGCAAGGGAAGAGATTCCTGCGGACTTGGCGATGATCTTTGCACCCTCACTGTCCACCGGAGTAGTGCAAGATTATTGGAGGGTGGCAAATGTTATTCCTTGTTCAAGAAAGGGAATCGGGATAATCCTGGGAATTACAGACCAGTTAATCTTACGTCAGTGGTGGGTAAAGTATTGGAGAAGATTCTGAGAGACAGGATTTATGATTATTTGGAAAACCATAGTTTGATGAGAGATAGTTAGCATGGCTTTGTGAGGGGCAGGTCATGCCTCACAAACTTTATTGAATTCTTTGAGAAAGTGACAGAACACATTGATGAAGGTAGAGCAGTGGATGTAGTGTATTTGGATTTTAGCAAGGTATTCCTCATGGTAGGCTCATTTAGAAAGTAAGGAGGCTTGGGATACTGAGAAATTTGACTGTCTGGGTATTGAATTGGCTGGTCCACTGAAGACAGAGGGTGGTAGCAGATGGAAAATATTCAGTCTGGAGTTCGGTGACCAGTAGTGGTTCTGCAGGAATTGGTTCTGAGATCTCTGCCCATTTTTATAAATGACTTGGATATGGAAGTGGAAGGGTGGGTTAGTAAGTTTGATGATGACATAAAGGTTGGTGGAGTGGTTGATAGTGTGGAAGGCTGTTATAGATTGCAACAGGACATTGACAAGATGCAGAGCTGGACTGAGAATGGCAGATGGAGTTCAATCTGGAAAAGTGTAAAGTGATTCAGTTTGGAAGGTTGAATTTGAATGCAAATTACAGGGTTAAAGGCAGGATCCTGGCAGTGTAGAGGGACAAAAAGAATCTTGGGGTCCATGTCCATAGATCCCTCAAAGTTGGTACGTGGGTTGATAGGGTTGTTAAAAAGGTGAAGGGTGTTGTCTTTCATTAGCAGGGAGATTGAATTTAAGAGCTGTGAGGTTATGCTGCAGCTCTGTGGAGCCCTGGTTATACCACACTTGGAATATTGTGCTCAGTTCTGGTCACCTTATAATAGGAAAGTTGTGGAAGATTCAGAGAGGGTGCAGAGGAGATTTATCAGGATGCTACCTGGACTGGGGGGGCATGTCTTATGAAGAAAGTTTCAGGGAGCTAGGGTTTTTCTCATTGTAGCGAAGAAGGATGAGAGATGTCTTGATAGAGATGTACAAGATGTTGAGGAGAAAGTGAGGTCTGCAGATGCTGGAGATCAGAGCTGGAAATGTGTTGCTGGAAAAGCGCAGCAGGTCAGGCAGCATCCAGGGAACAGGAGAATCGACGTCTCAGGCATAAGCCCTTCTTCAGGAATGAGGAAAGTGTGTC
>NC_057723.1:54854132-54874575 GCF_004010195.1 Chiloscyllium plagiosum | reverse complement strand
AGGGAGAGAGAGTTGGAGCGGGCAGTGTGAGGGAGAGAGAGTGGGAGCGGGCAGTGTGAGGGAGAGAGAGTTGGAGCGGGCAGTGTGATGGAGAGAGAGTGGGGACAGGACCGTGTCGAGGTAGGAGGAGATGAGTTCGGTGGGGCAGGAGCAGGCTGAGACGATGGGTCGTCCGGGGCAGTCAGGTTTGTGGATTTTGGGCAGGAGGTAGAAACGGGCGGTGCGGGGTTGTGGGACTATGAGGTTGGAGGCGGTGGATGGGAGATCCCCTGAGGTGATGAGGTTATGGATGGTCTGGGAGATGATGGTTTGGTGGTGGGGGGTGGGGTCATGGTCAAGGGGACGGTAGGAGGAGGTATCTGCGAGCTGGCGTTTGGCCTCAGCGGTGTAGAGGTCGGTGCGCCAAACTACTACTGCGCCTCCCTTGTCTCCCTTGTCTGCTGGTACAAGATGTTGGCAGGCATAGATAGCATGGATAGACAGAGACTTTTTCCCATGGCAGAAATGGCTTTCATGAGAAGGCATAATGTTAAGGTAACTGGAGGAAGGTTTAGGGGAGATGTCAGAGGTAGGTTCTTTTCACAGAGTGGTGGGTGGGTGGAATGCTCTGTCAGCAGTGGTAGTAGATTCAGAGACATTAGGGAGATTTAAGTGACTCTGGGATAGGCACACAGAAGATAGTAAAATGAAGGGTATGTAGGTTATACTGATCTTAGAATAGGATGAAAGGCCCGCAAAATATCAAGAGCTGAAGGACTGTACTGTGCAGTACTGTTCTATGTTCTATTTTGATTTATTTACTGATCATTATTCTGCACTTAATTTATTCATTATTAGTTAGCATGAACCACATTAGTTATCTGAACCACATAATGAAATGGTACATTTTTAAATAATGTGTAATGTAACAACTTAGCTTGGACATGAACTGATATGGCGGGAAATGGCCAATTACCAGTGCTTGAACATTAGAATCAGAAGGTCACAGAGATGTACAGCACAGAAACAGACCCTTCGGTCCAACACATCCATGCTGACAAGATATCCTAAATTAATCCAATCCCATTTGCCAGCACTTGCCCCATATCCCTCTAAACCCTTCCTATTCATATGCCCATCCAGATGCCTTTTAAATGCTGTAATTGTACTAGCCTCCACCACTTCCTCTGGCAGTTCATTCCATACACCACCCTTTGTGTGAATAAGTTGTCCCTTAGATCCCTTTTAAGTCTTTCCCCCCTCGCCCTAAACCTTTGCCCTCTAGTTCTGGACTGCCCCAGCCCAGGAAGGCAACTTGTCTATTTACCCTATCCATGCCTTTTGTGATTTTATAAATGTCTATAAGGTCACCCCTCAGCCTCCAATGATCCAGGGAAAACAGCCCTAGCCTATTCAACCTCTTCTTATAGCTTAAGCTCTCCAACCCTGCAATACCCTTGTAAGTCTTTTCTGAACCCTTTCAAGTTTCACAGCTAAAAATTGGAAACCCTAGCTTTTGGAGCGCTGCCCCTTCATCAGGGCCTGATGAAGGAGCAGCACTCCGAAAGCTAGTGCTTCCATATAAACCTATTGGACTACAACCTGTGTGATTTTTACTTTGTACACCCTAGTCCAACACTGGCATCTCCAAATCATGAAGTTTCAAAGCATCCTTCCTATAGGAGACTAGAATTGCACGCAATATTCCACGCATGCGATGTGAAAGAAAATCTCTGCTGGATGTGAACATCATTCCTCAGTAAAGGTCTCACCTTCATCCCACTACGCTCCAGTTTCAACAAATTCCATACTAATCTTCTGCAGCCTCCGCCTCTGTGCTTACTTTTTCTATCATGATTCTCACCCACCCACTGAGGACACCTTCTCCCGCCTCCAACATACTCCATCCACTTGGTCACATCGCTCTGGTCTGTTATCTGCCCTCGACTTCTTTATCTCTAACTGTTACCGTGACATTGACCACCTCAACATGTGCAACTCCCTCAACCCACTCCAACCTCTCACCCTCACAAAGTGCAGCCCTCCATTCCCTCCGCTCCAACCCAACCTCACCATTAAACCAACGGCCAAGGGGCAGGCACAATGGTAATGGCACACCGACCTCTACACCACTGAAGCCTTGCACCAAATCGCGGACACCTCCTCCTACTGCCTTCTCGACCACGACCTCACCTCCCATCACCAAACCATCAGCTCCCTGACTATCCACAACCTCATCACCACAGTGGATCTCCCATTCACAGCTTCCAACCTTACAGTCCTGGCACCCGATACCACCTGGTTCTACCACTTACCCAAAATCCTCAAACCTGACTGCCCTGGTCGACCTATTGGCTCTGCCTGCTCCTGCCCCACAGAACCTATCTCCTCATATCCAGACACCGCCCTGTCCCCCTTGATCCAGGAGCCCCCTCCACATTCATTCAAGATACCACCCACGCCCTCCACCTCCTCCATGACGTTTGTTTCTCCTGCCCCAAATGCCTCACCTTCACTGTGGACATCCAGTCCCTATACATGTCCATCCACCATGACAAAGGCTTCCAAATCCTTTGTTTCTTCCCCTCCCACTGACCCAACCAGTACCCCTCCACCAACAAACTCATTTAATTGGCGTAACTGCTTCTCACCCTCAACAACTTCTCCTTCGAATACTCTCACTTCCTTCATAGCAATGTAGTCTTGGCCACCCTTATGGGCCCCATATATGCCTGCCTCTTCATAGGATACGTGGGATAGTCCATCTTCTACAGTTACACTGGCACCATCCCTTACTTTTTCCTCCCCTACATCGATGATTGTATCAGTGCCATCTCATGCTCCCACGAGGAGGTTGAACAGTTTATCAACTTCACGAACATCTTCCACCCTGACCTTAAATTCACTTGGAACATCTCAGGTGACTTCCTCCCCTTCCTGGACCACTCCATCTCCATCTCCGGCGACCAACTCAACATGGACATCTATGTCAAACTCACCACTACCTGGACTACACCTTCTCCCAGCCCCCTTCCTGTAAAAATGCGATCACCTACTCCAAATTCCTCCACTTACGCCATAGCTGCTCCCAGGAGGAGCAATTCCAGTCCAGGACATCCCAGATGGCCTCCTACTTCAGGGACCACAGTTTCCTCTCCCACGTGATCTACAATGCCCTCCAGCACATCTCCTCCATTCCCACACCTCCAACCACAACAAGGAGAGAATCCCTCTGGTCCTCACCTTCTACCCAACTAATCTCCGGATACAGCGCATTATCCTCTGCCATTTCTGCCACCTACAATCAGACCCCACCACCAGAGATATATTTTCCTCCCTAAACCTATCTGCTTTCTGCAGACACCATTCCCTCAGTGATTCCCTTGTTTAGTCCACACCCCCCTCCACCCCACCAACTCACCCTCTACTCCCAGCACTTTCCCTTGCCACCCCAAGAGGTGTAACACCTGTGCCCACACCCTACCTCTCACCTTTGTTCAAGGCCCCAAAGGATCTTTTCACATCCAGCAGAGATTTTCCTGCACATCCAAACACCTCATCTACTGTGTTTGTTGCTCTTGATGTGGTCTCTTCTACATTGGGGAGACAGGACACCAACTCGCAGAGCATTTCAGGGAACATCTCTGGTACACCCACACCAAACAACCCGAACGCCCTGTGGCTGAACTCTTCAACTCCCCCTCCCACTCCGTCAATGACATGCAAGTCCTGAGCCTCCTCCACTACCAAATCCAAGCCACATGACACCTGGAGGAAGAGCACCTCATCTTCCACCTTGGGACCCTTCAATGACACGGCATCAACATCGATTTCATGAGATTTCTTATCTCCACTCCCCCATCATATCCTGGTTCTAACCCTGCAACTTGGTATCACCCTCTTGAATGGTCCTACCTGCCCATCTTCCTTCCCACCTATCTGCTCCACCCTCCCCTTCGATCTATCTCTATCACCTCCCCCACCTCATCTATCCATCGCCTTCCCCGCTACCTTCCACCCACCTCATCCCACTCTCAGCCCCCTTCTCCGTCCCACATTCCTGATGAAGGGCTTATGCCCAAAACATCGAGTCTGTTATCCTTGGATACTGCCTGACTTTATGTGCTTTTCAAGACACTTTTCAACCCACCTTCTCTAGTCAGTACATCCACATACTGTATCAAAGAATTTTCTAGTACACTCTTAACAAATTCCTCTCCATCTAAGCCCTTAACACTAGAGCAGTCCCAATTTATATTTGGAAAGTTAAAATCCCCGACCATTACCACCCTATTATTCTTACAGATAACCGAGATCTCCTTATAAATTTGTTTCTCAATTTCCCGCCGACTACTGGGGGTCTACAGTACAATCCCAATAAGGATCCCTTTCTTATTTCTCAGTTGCACCCAAATAACTTCCCTGGGCCTATTCCCAGGAATATCCTCCCTTAGTACAGCCATAATGTTAACCCTTTTCAAAAACGTCACTCCCCCTCATCTCTTGCCCCCCTTTCTATCCTTCCTACAGCATTTGTATCCTGGAACATTAAGCTACAAGTCCTGTCCATCTCTGAACCACATCTTTGTAATTGCTATGACACCCCAGTCCCATGTTCCTAGCCATGCCCTGAGTTCATCTGTCTTCCCTGTTAGGCTTCTTGCATTGAAATAAATGCAATTTAATTTACTTCATTCTCTGCTTTGTTTCTGCCTGTCCTGACTGTTTGACTTGCTCCTTTTCTCAACTGTACCAGTCTCAGACTGATCTCGTTTCTCAATATCCCCCTGGGTCCCATACTCCCATCGTATATGTTTAAATCCTTTGCTGGAAAAGCACAGCAGGTCAGGCAGCATCGAGGGAACAGGAGAATCGACATTTCGGGCATAAGCCCTTCTTCAGGCTATTGCCCGAAATGTCGATTCTCCTGTTCCCTGGATGCTGCCTGACCTGCTGCGCTTTTCCAGCCACACATTTTCAGCTCTGATCTCCAGCATCTGCAGACCTCACTTTCTCCTCTATGTTTAAATCCTCCCAAGCAGCTCAAACAAATCTCCATGCCAGTATATTAGTCCCCTTCCAATTCAGGTACAATGTTTTTGCAAGGTTTGTAGCTCAGGTTGAGGTTTAGGGTGTAGGTTTGCTCGCTGAGCTGTAGGTTTGATATCCAGACATTTCATTACCTGGCTAGATAACATCATCAGTGGCGACCTCCAAGTGAAGTGAAGCTGTTGTCTCCTGCTTTCTATTTATATGTTTGTCCTGGATGGGGTTCTTGGGGTTTGTGGTGATGTCATTTCCTGTTCGTCTTCTGAGGGGGTGATAGATGGTATCTAGATCTATGTGTTTGTTTATGGTGTTGTGGTTGGAGTGCCAGGCCTCTAGGAATTCTCTGGCATGTCTTTGCTTAGCCTGTCCCAGGATAGATGTGTTGTGCCAGTCGAAATGGTGTTTTTTTTCCCCCGTGTGTAGGGCTACGAGGGAGAGAGGGTCGTGTCTTTTTGTGGCTAGCTGGTGTCCGTGTATCCTGGTGGCTAACTTTCTTCCTGTCTGTCCTACATAGTGTTTGTGGCAGTCCTTGCATGGAATTTTGTAGATGATGTTGGTTTTGTCCATGGGTTGTACTGCGTCTTTTAAGTTTGCTAGTTTTTGTTTGAGAGTGTTGGTGGGTTTGTGTGCTACTAGGATTCCGAGGGGTCTTAGTAGTCTGGCTGTCATTTCTGAAACTTCTTTGATGTATAGTAAGGTGGTTAGGGTTTCCGGCTGTGTCTGGTCTGCTTGTCGTGGTTTGTTCTTGAGGAATCTGCGGACTGTATTTTTTGAGTATTCGTTCTTCTTGAATACGTTGTATAGGTGGTTTTCCTCTGTTTTCCGAAGTTCATCCGTGCTGCAGTGTGAGGTGGCTTGTTGGAATAGTGTTCTGATACAGCTTCGATTGTGTGTGTTGGGATGGTTGCTGGTGTAGTTAAGTATTTGGTCAGTGTTTGTCGGTTTTCTGTATACGCAGGTTTGTCGTTCTTCGTTGTCCGTTCTTTCGACTGTGACGTCCAGGAATGTGAGTTTGTTGTCGGTTTCTTCCTCCTTGGTGAACTTTATGCCTGTGAGGGTGTTGTTGATGATGTTAAATGTCTCTTCTATCTTGTTTTGTTTTGTGATGACAAAGGTGTCATCTACGTAGTGGACTCAGATTTTTGGTTTGATGGTTGGTAGAGCTGTTTGTTCTAGTCTTTGTATTACCGCTTCTGCTATGAATCCTGATAGCGGAGATCCCATGGGTGTGCCATTGGTTTGTTTGTAGACTATGTTGTTGAACGTGAAGTGGGTGGTGAGGCACAGGTCCACTAGCTTCATGATGTTTTCATTGATAATGTGATTGATGGTGATTGGGGTGTGTGTGATGGTCTCGTCTAAAAGTGTGGTAAGTGTTTCCTTTGCCAGGTCGATGTTGATGGAGGTGAACAGTGCTGTTACAAAATTCCATGCAAGGACTGCCACAAACACTATGTAGGACAAACAGGAAGAAAGTTAGCCACCAGGATACACGAACACCAGCTAGCCACAAAAAGACATGACCCTCTCTCGCTCATAGACCTACACACGGAGGTAAAAAAACACCATTTCAACTGGGACAACACGTCTATCCTGGGACAGGCTAAGCAAAGACATGCCAGAGAATTCCTAGAGGCCTGGCACTCCAACCACAACACCATAAACAAACACACACCATCTATCAACCCCTCAGAGAATGAACAGGAAATGACATCACCACAAACCCCAGGAACCCCATCCAGGACAAACATATAAATAGAAAGCAGGAGACAACAGCTTTGTTTCACTTGGAGGTCGCCACTGATGATGTTACCTAGCCAGGTAATGAAACGTCTGGATATCAAACCTACAGCTCAGCGAGCAAACCTACACCCTGAACCCCTCAGGTACAATGTATCCTTCTTGTACAGGTCACTTCTGCTCCAGAAGACATGTTAATTATCCAAAAATGTGAACCCTTCTCCCCTGCACCAGCTCCTCAACCATGCATTTATTTGCTCTACCCCCTATTCCTACCCTCACTTGCTCATAGCACCGGCATTAATCCAAATATTATTACCTTCAAGGACCTCCTATTTAAATCCTGCCTAACTTTCTATATTCTCCCTTCAGAACCTCATCCTTTTTCCTTCCTATATCATTACTTCCAATGTGTACAATGGCCTCCTGCTAGTCCCACTGCTTTTGAGAATATTCTGCACTCTCTCTGAGATATCCTTGATCCTGGCACCAGGAAGACAACACACTATTCTGATTTCTCGCTGTCAGCCGCAGAAACTTCTGTCTGTGTCTCAGACCAGAGAGTCCTCTATCACAATCAATCGCTTGGAACCTGACATACCCCTCATAACATTAGAGCCAGTTTTGGTACCAGAAACTTGGCTGTTTGTGCTACATTCTCCTGAGAGTCTATCACCCCCTATATTTTCCAAAACAGCATACTTGTTCAAAATAGATCCTGCACTACCTGCCTCCATCTCTTACCTTCCCTGGCGATACCCCATCTAAGTGACTGTACTAGATTAAAAATAATGAAAAAAGAGGTGGGTCTGTGATATTGTAGACTTCAGACCTTAAAGAATTGTTCATTTACTGAATGAGTCAACCAAAAATCTGTGGCAATCAGATATAACTTTCTGAAATAAACTATTTGGGAACAAAGACAATCTATTACACAGAGACTCAAGCAGTTAATGATATCTTGGCAAGATTACATAAACAAAATTACTTTGAAACCTGCTTGATAAACTGGATGCTTTATCGCCACAAAGGACAAGAACTGCCCTGCAGATGAATTTAGGGACTCAGTCACAGGAAAGCTATGTCTTCAAACAGCCAGTCAAATGTAACAAGAAACAAAGAAATTACTTTTGATAAGGAAGCCAGCTGCAGACTTGCAGTAACTCAGATGAAGGATATCAATATATGCCTCAAAGAAGGAAGGACAAAAAATTGTATAAGTTTAGAACCACCAAAATTCCCTTTAGAAAACCTTTGCAAAAATACACTGCAAAAGGACTGAACCCTGGAGACTCCCTCCAGAGATAGACCACCATCGGTTGAAGACCTGGCCATATTTCACCATTGATCTGGTAACAGTTAAGTTGGGTAGCAGGCTTAAAGTTGCTTACATGGGTGGTCGAATGCTTGGTTGTTACAGGCGACAAAGTTTGAATTGTTGGTTCAGTACCTGATTGAACTGTGAGATTTCTTGACCAGTAGCTGAATTACATGTAACTTGTCATGATCTACCCACAACATTGTCCTAATAGCGTTCAAATCAAATGCAAGCATTTAAATAGGTTAGCTAATGAAACAAGCAGCCCAGTTCAATTGTGGAACACAGCCAGTTCACCCAAATAGAATAAGCTGAAGCAATGTCTGATAAATGAAGCCACTATAGTATTCTATACAGGAACTGTGATTGTCAGTTCTATTGACTTAGCTAATGTGGAACCCTGAGTTCATAGCTGGAGAGAATATTAGAAAAGGAGTAAGGGATTCAAGATGTTCAATTAGATATATATGACTTGAATGGTTCAGAGCTTGAGCACTGTGCTGGAGTGTCATGCAGACACTATTAACAAATGGTTGGAATAGGTAAAATCATTTCAGGTGATGCAATTAGAGGTAATATTTGTGGTAATTACAGATCATGAATAGAGTTATAGAGTCATACAGCACCGAACCGATCCCTTGGTCCACCTTATCTGTGGCAATCAGATATCCCAATCTGACCTAGTCCCATTGCCATCATTTGGCCCATATAGCATGACTGCATATCTGAAAAAGCTCACAGCTTCATCACAGCATGTCCTATAGACTTTTTGTGCCTCATCTCAGATTTAGCATGAAATGTTTGGGCTAAGATGGTATAGAGTAGGAGAACTGGTATTCATGCTATATGCAGTATTGTTTACTGCAGGCTTGGGTTCTTCCAATTATAAATTAATAAAATGCATTTACTTGGGTGATTGGATTTAACAGCTGCTGTTTAAAAACTACAATGTTAATAATTCCAAATGAGAGGAAGCTACCCAGAATTCATTAGCAACTACCCCAAGGGCTTAAGTGGAGGAAGTATTCTGTCACTTTTTTTTTGTCTGTGCTGAGAAATAGTTTAAATGCATTTATTAAGCTGTTATGTGCAGAGTAACATGGACTAAACAGCGTTCCGAAAAGAAGTTTAAAGTAATGAAATTACCATCGAATAAAATGTTCTTATTAACCCAACATCAGTGGGTTGAGTTACAGTTAATGGAAAAGAAGTGAAATTAAATTTTTTGAAGTTTTATTTTAAAATGTAGTAACAGGATTAAACCTGCATCAGGGATTGTATAGCATTGGAGGGAAGCTAATGTAAAAGAATGAGTTGAAATCTACTTTAAGACCATCAAATCATTAAGAAGAAGAAGAATATTTCTTGGAAGTGAGCTGAATGGGGTCTTGCTAGAAGTGCAGCGCTAGATGTTCTTAGATTTGCACCAATGTTTGTAAACTGTACCAGCGTGTGCTGACTCTGATATAGTGTTGTTTCTGTTCAAACTATAAAGAGTACTTGACTTATTTCTACTGTATGTTTAAAAATTCTAGTGCTTTTGTTATAAGGCAATTGTATTATTTTTCTTGTTTGTTTTCATTTGTTAAAAAAAGACTTCTGTATTTGTTAAAATGCAAATTGAAACGATGTATGCTCATGTTTTAATAAAAGATCACCTCCTGTTAAAAAAAGTGTTCAATCCAGCCAGGCCTCTGTCCGGGATCTGACTTTGCTTATACGTTCACCAGCTGGACATTAGGGCCATAACTAGGCAGACCACTAGATCTTAATAATATTATACGTGTCAGCAACAAACTTAAGCCTTAGCCATGAAATTAAGTGTATAGACTCAAACATCTGGTAGGAGGAACTGTAGAATCGGAGAAAATGTACAGATATACCCATGGATTCGAATAATCTCCCATTCTCTTGTTATTGTCCAATTTAATTATTTTTTTTATTCTAAAATGCCTAATTTTTCACACAAGGAGGTCACATTGAAATTGACAATGGGGATTTAGAAATTGGAGCAACAGACAGTTAGATCAAGGGCCTAAAATTAAAGGATCCAATTGTACAGATGGCCTGATGCAGCGCCTTTACAATCCTAAGATGGATAGTTGGCCAGAATCACTGGATAGTAGTGTGAAAGAAAATATCACCACTGAGCTTTGGCCAAGGGCCAAAGGTAGTCGGGGATGAGGATGGCTTTTAGAGGTGATTACACATAAGGGTTAATTGGTTATTTTTCTACAACAGAAAACAATTCCCCAGCTGAATTTTGCATCAGAAAAACCATGTACATTATAAGGGCTGGTGTCAGCAAATCTCCAGGCTAATCTGGAACAATGCTGAAAATGTGTTGCTGGAAAAGCGCAGCAGGTCAGGCAGCATCCAAGGAGCAGGAGAATCGACGTTTCGGTCATGAGCCCTTCTTCAGGAATGAGGAAAGTGCACTTTCCTCATTCCTGAAGAAGGGCTCATGCCCGAAACATCGATTCTCCTGCTCCTTGGATGCTGCCTGACCTGCTGCGCTTTTCCAGCAACACATTTTCAGCTCTGATCTCCAGCATCTGCAGTCCTCATTTTCTCCTCCTAATCTGGAACAACAGCTGTTTGTTTTAATAGAATGTTCTAGAAAGGACTTGGAGTCAAAAGGGATTAGGACTAGATAGACTCTGATAAAGAATGACGGAAACATTACAAGGCAAGCATAAGATTATGCAAGAGTCTAGATTAGAGTGATACGGAAAAACACAGCAGGTCAGTCAGCATCGGAGGAGCAGGAAAATCGACGTTTCAGGCAAAAGCCCTTCATCAGTAGTAGAGGTAGGGTGCTGTACAGGCACCCTGCCTCTATTCCTGATGAAGGACTTTTGCCCGAAACGTCGATTTTCCTGCTCCTTGGATGCTGCCTGACCTGCTGTGCTTTTCCAGCACCACTCTAATCTAGACTCTGGTTTCCAGCATCTGCAGTCCTTGTTTTTACCTATAAGATTATGCAATCCTTGATGACATAAATAATATATATATATATATGACTATGGATTTGCATCTGTTTCATCTGTTTGTACAAAACAAGATTAGTATTTGGAAATTAATATGTTTAAGTGTTGGAAATGGTATAAAGATACTGAATTTTTCTTTATTCTTCAGAGATACTCTAGCTAATCTAGAGCATAGTCTTCCTGTGTTCTCTTGAATAAACAAGCATAAACCTGTGTTCAGACTCCTATAGTCAATAATTGAAGGTGACCGCAACTCTCAGAGCAGTAACCTGTGACGCTTGGTCCTTAATTGGCAATATATTTATGAATGTGCACTTGTATATGCAGTGAAGCATCAGCTGTGCCCCTTGTGTACCCCGAGAAACATTGATTTTTATTTCCCCTCCTACTACATACACGCTGAAGCACACCTCCAAGCTGACATTGTTTGACCTGGTGCACAGCTTTAAAAATGGCATGAGTGCTAATAATCCAGAGATGTCTCAGCAGTGGCAAATATCTCCACTTCTGGTGAGAGGACAAATAGGATAATGGTATGTGGTGTATAGATAATAAAGTGAGTAACATGGAACAACATGAAAACATTCACTAGGGCTCACAAAGAGAAGCATTGCAAGAAATTTAGCAAAATTGATACTGAGGTAATTTCTTGCAGAATTCAATCCATTGTTTTGTACGTATCAGTTAGCTTCACTTGTTTTTCCAAACTGCAAATAATTCCTTATGCATTCTCCTTTTTTAAAAAAAAGCAGTGTTCATTTTCTCATTTTAAAACATGTTGTAATCAAATATGTTGCAAGAAACTAGAGTAGCTCATATAAATCATCTCATCATGCAATTTCCTACTTCTATAATTGGAGATGTCCTCAATGTTCATGCACTTAACCACCTATTTCCTAAGGAACAGCAGTGCATCCATTCATGCAGTAATAATCAAGAATTATAGTGAATTAAATACCTGATTTTCATTTTTTGCTTGTTTCATTCGTAGTTATTTGAGCTTTCATGTTTTTTTCTCCATTTTCACCACTCTTGCTGATTCTAAGACAAAAGTGGTTGCAAATTATTACAGAGTATGCCATTTTCTTGCCCCTTACACCACTACATTCTGTCCTCACCTGTAAAGTTGAAAATGATTAATATAGTGGATGTAATGCTCCATGACTATTAATAATTAATAGCCAGGTATTTAGTTGACAATATTCCTCTTTATCAGTCTGACCATTTCTCTTCTGACTCATGTAGGTGACTCCAGCTGAGGCTCAAAGTGACACTGGACTAGTTGATAAAGTGGTGAGTGCTATTGTCAAAATTAGATTTTCTAAATATATTCCAATTGTTTCCAGCCTTTGCTTGATGAAGTCAGGAAAATAGCTGATTTGGATGATAAATTCAACTGATCATTCAGCATAAGTAGTTTATTATGTCCATGGGGAAGATTAGTTCCAATCAATTCCCATGAGCTAAAAAGAGTGCAACAGAGTTTGATAAAAATATTTTCCAAATGAACTGTTTTCTTCATACAAATGGGGATGGAAACATTGTCAATGCAAAATCATTTGGCAATTATATAACACTGCTTCTCACTGATTTTATTTGTGCACAGGACTAATGGGGTCTTGACTAACTAATGCGACAATCAAGTGCCAGTTATGATCAATTGATTGCAGTCAGGGAACTTTAGTCGTATTTCCTGCCTGATACTATTTTGCTCAAACCATATTTTGAGTATAGATTACAATTGTGTACAGCCTTAAATAAGGAGCTAAACTTATAGTAAAATTGAGGCAAATCATCAGCTCTTGATGTGATTTTTACTAAGAATGTCCTGCCTGAAATTACCAGAACCTTATTTCAAATAATGCTGGAATAAAAACTATCTTGTTGAGTTCATCTTAAGGTGAGCACCACTGGTAAATTCAGAAGTTATCTTTCCTGCAATATTTAGTTTTATGCTTGTTTCATATTTTAAGTTACAATGCTAATATAGTTTCAGGTTTCTTCAAATAATTTTCAGCATATACAGGATGCATCAAAGTCTGTAGGCCTTGATAATATCAGCACTATAATACTGAAGATGTTCTCCATATCTGCCTATGTCTCCAACTAAGCTGTTCCATTATAACTATGACACCAACATTAAACCAACATTGCAGAAAATTGCCCATATATGTCTTAAGTAATAAAACTACTACAAATACATTGTGGTCAATTACTGCACTATCAGACTACTCTCAATTATTAGCAAAATCATAGAAAATGTGATCAAAAGCATATCCTTGCCAATAAACGTCTTTCCCAGTTTATGTTTTGCAAAGATAAACCAGCTCCAAATCTAATTACAGGTTTGGACAAAAGAGCTGAATTTCAGCGGTGAGAAAAAGAGTCCTTGCCCTAAGGATCAAGGCAGCATTTGACTGAGTGTGATATCAAGGAGACCGAACAGATCAGAAGTCAATGAAAAATCAGTATAAACTCTCTACTGGCTGGATTCACGGTTAGCACAAAGGAGAACTGTAGCAGTTATTGGAGGCCAATGCTCTCAGCTCCAGGACATATTTTCAGGAACTCCTCAGGGCCATGACTGAGACCAAATCATTTTCAACTGTTTTATCAATTGTTCTCACTCCAATCTAAGCGGAGAATCTTTGCTGATTATTACATAATGTTCAGTACAAGTCACAACATCTGCATGTGCTCATTTTAAGCAAGACCTGGACAACTTTCAGGTTGGCTACTAAATGGCTAGACAAGTGCCAAGCAATAGCCACCTCCAAAAATAGAGTTTAAATCCCCTTGATTATCAACAACATTACACAAAATTCCAATATCAGTATCCTAAAAATCATCATTAACCAGAAACTTACTGGAAACAGCAACATAAAAGATCGTAATTTAGCTATTCTTCATTGAATATTCAGTAATAGGTGCAAGATTTTATTTAATGTCTGCCTGTCTTGCCGTCTGCCCCTGGAGGAGGAGGTGATATGATCAGAGTAAAGGAAAGGGGTGATGGCTTCAGGACATCAGCTGGCATGAAAGGACACTAATTTGGAGTAAAGAGTATAAAGGTCCATGTAGAATGATTGAAAGGGATAGATTGGCATGGAGGGTATAAGAGGCAATAGATCTATGTGGGAGCATGAGGTGACAAGGATCGGAATGATGAGGCATGAGGAGAGTGTGGAGGGTAAGAGGTTGTAAAGGATGAGGATTGGTGGGAATTATTTTGTTCTATTCATTTTGTCATTGTATCAATAAAGTTGCAGAGCACCAAGTCCGGTATTTTACTCAGCCTGCTTCCACATGCAGCAACCTCTGAACTGCTTCCAAAGTCACTTGCTCCCAGAATGCAAAATTCAAACTTACGAGCACATTTCTGCAGATCAGGTTTGCAGAACTAAGAATTATTCAGGCCTTCCAGGTTTTATTTCAACCGACATCAAATTTCACAGCATCAAAACAGTCATTTCAAAAACCTAACCACAGCACATTGTTGCTCCTGCAGTTGCCTCTAAACTAGCTGGCCCAGCTCCAAATGTAGCTCCATTCCACTCCTGCAAAATCCCCTTTTTCCAAGCACCTTCTCCTGAGGTGAATAAGCCAAGGTGGGAACTTTGCCTGATTCCTGCTAATAACCTCACTGATGAAAATCCGCTACGCAGTGTTTCTCCTTTTGCCATTTTATATTATGCAATGTTAATTATACGTACCCAATATAACTCCATAGCTATTGTATTAACACTTCAGTATTAGAACCAAATTGTAATTTAAAAACATTCAGATCATTTGTTTCATTTGATTCTATTAGTAACAAATGTACAAAGAACAAATCTAAATAAATACAAAATAATGAATTCTATTTGCAGTGACAGATTACTCTGGTAAAGAGGTTAAATATCTAAATCTTCATACTTGAGAAGAATATTTTTATGTAATATTCATTTCTCTGTCACTGTTTGCACTGTTTGTTGTAGTTGAAGCCCTATCCTAGAGCTAAAATAGGATGTGACCCCAATGTACTATGTCATAATGTAGTGAAATCAAATCTTCACTGAAGTTGAACAGGCGAGTGGTTATAGCCTAGAATACGTTTCTGTATGCGGTTTTGCCCTAAGCATTGAACCTGCCCTTACACTAAATACATGTGCATGTACGTGTGTGTTTGTGTAATATTTATTTTACACATAAGAAATTTGTTGAAGTGCAAGTCTCAATGGAAAGTTGCCCGAGGACAAATTTAATCCATAGTTTTCTTACTCAGGTTGATTTAGTCTTGGGTTTAACTAGTACAGTTTTATCATCAAATGCTGTGCAGTAGTTTCTATTTTAAAAGCATCCTCTTTACAGCAACTGAACTACATTAATAGCAACCATTCCTCGAGGCTTAAATGTATGGGTATAAACTGTCCTTGCTTACTGAAACAAATGAATGGGCAATGCTTTTCCCGAACAGCTTGTGCTAACAAGTGATGTATTGCTAATGCATGGTGAGCTCCCAACTTAAGAAAAAAATCAGGAAACTGGGGGTGATAAGTTATGTAACAATGCCCCACAGATGTTATGAATCAGCTGTCATTCTTGATAAAAGTGGTCAAAGATAACATGTTGGGATTGGACCGGAATCATGATCAAAAAAATGTTATTTTAGAGGAATATTCCTTTGTAAGGGCACAAGGAAAAAGGATAGCATGTAAAACTAATAGAGGCAACGAGGAAAGATACCTGGTGTCACCTTTTATAGTGAAGGTCTGCCTTATTAAGAGTTATGTAACTTGACAGGAGTGGCCTTTCCCTAGGATTAAGGCTTCGGGGGGTAAAAGTCATGCCTGTTGGTTAATCAGAGGCTAGCAGCTCTATAGAATCACATTGCCTCTGAGGAAACAGTGGCTGCTGCCAGTACAACACCCACTCAAGGCCTAGTCCTGTAACTTGTACCCACCCACAGGTGAGCCCACTCACAGTTGGAACTCAGATATAGGTATGGGGTGGGTGGGGGACAGAGGTGGGCAATATTGAGGGTTTGGTATTTTGTTGTTTATCTCTCCTGCTCTTTGAATACAAGAAACATTTATTTCCAGCTTAATCCACTTACGCACTCTCCAAAAACCCTGGTAAAGCTTTTGTTTCCTACTAGTTCGCTCTGTATAATCATGTGACAATGACATCATCATTCCATCATTGAAATAATCATCATCCTACACTCTTCTGATATTTATCCCATTACTCTACACCTCATGTGAAATCTCTCACACCTCTTTCGGTGGCTCAGTGGTTAGCACTGTTGCTGCACATTACCAGGGACCTGGGTTCAATTCCTGCCTTGGGCGACTGTCTGTGCGGAGCTTGCACATTCTCCCCGTGTCTGCATGGGTTTCTTCCGGCTGCTCCAGTTTCCTCCCACAGTCCAAAGATGTGTAGGTTAGGTGAATTGGCCATGCTAAATTGCCTGTAGTGTTAGGTGCATTAGTCAGGGGTGAATGTTGGGGAATGAGTCTGGGTGGGTTGCTCTTTGGAGGGTCGGTGTGGACTTGTTGGGCCAAAAGGCCTGTTTCCACACTGTAGGGAATCTAATCTAATCTTTTGAATACCTTTTCTCAGTGTCTCAGATTTCACAGTATTACTCTTTGCAATGCTTTGACCAATCTCCCTGATTTAGTGTGGATGTCATTCTGAATTTTACCATGCTCAGCTCTTTTTGTCTCTTCAATCTGAGAGTCCACTTTCTTAATTACTCCAACTGCAAAATCCATTCTTAGATGTAATGATCTGGTGCTTAATAGTGCAAAAAGTATCTCATTATTTTTCTTCAATAACTTCTTGCTGTATAAACTCCTCTCTCAACTTTTCAACATGAAGAAGATTGTATTCACATACACATCTCTTAAACTGCTCATTTGTAAACTGTGAACCATTACCTAAGACTTCCTGTCTGGAATGTCATGCATTTAACTGATCTTCTTGTGTGACATAGTGAAGATGTTGTACCTCAATCCAGATAATTGAGGTGACAAAACTATGCAAAATGATAATGAAGATCTTGTCTTTGAACATGAAAAATCAATTTTTGGTTATCCCATACCCTTTACAGAAAAAATTATTTTAGTCATGATCCTTTCTTCTGTAGGCTGTTCACCACACATGAAGCATAATTATTATCACTTCCCGCATGAAGTGGCCACTGGTCACTGTCTATTGCACTGACTTTTGTGTTCCCACACAACATTTTTCAGAGTTCAGAGCAAGAAGACAGCACGGAAACAGACCCTTCAGTCCAACTCATTCATGTCTACCAGATATCCTAAAATAATCTAATTCCATTTGCCAGCACTTGGCCCATATTCCTCTCAACCCTTCTTATTCATGTACCCAACCAGATGGTTTTTAAATGTGGTAAATGTGTTTTGTAAATGTAAATGTTCACATTTATCTATATCTGACATTAGAAGAGCTTTATTTTGCAATCCTCCTAATTATGAGGATGAAATGTTGGAGCAATCAATTGAAAATCACCTTGCTTTTTTTGATCACTAGTGAGCATGATAATGGTAGGATGAAAGGTCAGATTCCTTCATTAATTAATTAAAAAGTACCTAATCCCAAAACAAAATCACTTAAATATTAAGGAAACCCTTGTTAAGCAGGGTATTGTCAGTCAAGATACTTCATGACAAATTCACAAATTAAGCCCATTAGGAACCCTGATTGCAACTGGATACTAACCATTGATTATTGAAAACTTAATTCTGAGATACCAGCTTGTTGCACAGTCATATCCTTACTCTTCTATCAAACATCCAGTTCATGCAGAGCATTTTCCGTTATAAACATTTCAAATGGAATATCTCGATTAGTTTCAAGGACCAATGCAAATTTGCTATAACATTTGAATGTCAGAATTACACCTGAGCATATTTGTGTAAGGGTTTCACAGTGCTGACACCACATTCCCCAAGTGACTGGCAGCTTAAAGTAACAGAGATGTACTTCATGATAGTTAGGTGAGCTTGATGAATTTTCTGAAAATTTCATGTGTAAGTGGTCTGAGTATTTCTAATTGCTCATTCAAGGTTAACAACTCATTGATGACAGTGAGATACCTGATTTTGCTTACAATACTGATGTTGTACTGGATTATTTGGCCCATTGTTTGAGACAACACTTCTTTATCTGGATACATTCTGCAAATCATTCTTGTGCCTCTCTAAGTTCTTGCAATTTTTATTCTGTAGACAGCAAATATGTAGTAACTTCTGATGCTGTTCGTTCAATGTCTTCAATTAAATCTAAATCTGTTCCCTCTGTTCCATATGCAAGTATCCTTGCCAGAGTGTCTGCTGCCTTTTGCTATTTCCCATGTAAGTATTCATTAGCCCCAATTGGAATAGCTGAATTCTGGGTTGCAACTTAGATATTGCTTTTCTTTTCAGAAGCTGACTAATAGTCTCAGATTGTATTCTATCTTAAAAGGTGAGCTGACGACACAATGTTAAAACTTTTATATGATCATGTAACTCTTAAAGCCTCTTCTTCAATTGTGGCTTTCAGGTGTTTAGTTTCAGAAAGTGACCTAGAAGCATAATATATTTGGCTGCACATTTCATTTTATTGCACATGAAAGGAGTACTTTCCCCAATTCTGTTATTATTCATTGTCTGACAATCAATCTACTTCTTCTTTGACGTTATCAATGAGTAGGTGAGGCATTTTTCAAGGACTCATCTGATACACTGACCACGATGAACTTATTCTGCATCTTGATAGAGATTGTTTATGAATGAATCTATGTTTTTAACATGGGTTGTGTGTTCTATTGAACTTTGCTCACTTTATTAGTATGTTCCTCCATACAATGAAATGAGTATCAAATTCCTGTAATATTTTATCATGTAATGCCACATTTCATTCAGGCCCTGAATGAATAGCTGCTAATGGGGACCATTAGTGACTAAGTGGTAGTAGCCCACATGATGACAAGGCCTGGTGTGTGGGGGTTTGGGCATAGGCATGGAAGAAGGCTCTCAAGCTCTAAAATTGTTGAATGCGTTATTGAGACGGGAAGGCTGCAGGGTTCCCATGTGGAAATGAAATGCTGTTCTTCCAGCCTGTGCTGAGCTTTGATGACAGAGATGTTGGCCAGGGAAGACAATGTTGTGTGGAAGTGGCAGGCAACTGGAAGCTGAGGGTCATTTCTGCAAACAGAATGTTCTCACACACCCATTGTTAGCTAATAATGGTCCCTATTATCCATTCTCCCAGACATACTTTACACCATTTATTTTTCTGTCCCATTGTTTTTCTCTGTCTCTAGGCTCCATCTTGGCCTATTGTTTAATCCTCCCCACTCCTCTCACCCCATCTTTATCATATCTTTTCCTCGCCACAATTCATTCTGAAACAAGGTCATTGGATCCAAAATGTTAACTCTGCACAGCTCCACAGCTGCTGCCAAACCTGTTGAATTTTCCAGGCAATATCTGTTTTTGTTTCTAAATGTTGTGGTTCTGTTCGCCGAGCTGGAAGTTTTTGTTGCATGTTTCGTCCCCTGGCTAGGCGACATCATCAGTGCTTCCAGTTCGGCGAACAGAACCACAACAACGAGCACCCGAGCTACAAATCTTCGCACAAACTTTGTTTCTAAATCTTGTCACTGGCATGGCGCTTATTGACAGAGCCACATTTGAGCAAATAGCAGCACATGAACCTTGTACCTTTCAAATGTAGCAATTTGAATATGATGATTTCTGGAAGAGATTTTGACTATTTAATTATGCTGCTGTGGTTCTGTTCGCCGAGCTGGAAGTTTTTGTTGCAAACGTTTCGTCCCGTGTCTAGGTGACATCCTCAGTCCTTCGGAGCCTCCTGTGAAGCGCTTCTTTGGTAGTGTAGCTAGTCCTTTGGGTTGTGGCATGTCCTCGTTCCGTTGTCTTTCCCTTAGGCATCTGTTGATGAAATTGCGAGGATATTCACTGGCAACGGGGGTGGTACCAGGGGACTGGAGAGTAGCGAATGTTGTGCCCCTGTTCAAAAAAGGGAATAGGGATAACCCCGGGAATTACAGGCCTGTTAGTCTTACTTCTGTGGTAGGCAAAGTAATGGAAAGGGTACTGAGGGATAGGATTTATGAGTATCTGGAAAGACACTGCTTGATTAGGGACAGCCAGCACGGATTAATGAAGGGTAGGTCTTGCCTTACAAGTCTTATTGAATTCTTCGAGGAGGTGACCAAGCATGTGGATGAGGGAAGAGCAGTGGATGTAGTGTACATGGATTTTAGTAAGGCATTTGATAAGGTTCCCCATGGTAGGCCTATGCGGAAAGTCAGGAGGCATGGGATAGAGGGAAATTTGGCCAATAGGATAGAAAA
>NC_057723.1:54755336-54852315 GCF_004010195.1 Chiloscyllium plagiosum | reverse complement strand
GAAATGCCACGACCAGCTATCCTTAGTAGCCACATACGCAGACGACAAGCAACATGAATTTGGCTGGGACAACACTACCATTATAGGGCAAGCGAAACAAAGAACAGCCAGGGAATTCCTAGAAGCATGGCACTCATCCACAAACTCCATCAACAAACACATCGACCTGGACCCAATATACCGGCCACTACAGCGGACAGCTGAAACTGACAACCGGAAGTGGCAGGGACAGGCCACTATAAATGCCGGAGGAAACACCACAGAAGCGCTTCACAGGAGGCTCCCAAGCACTGAGGATGTCACCTAGACAGGGGACGAAACGTTTGCAACAAAAACTTCCAGCTCGGCGAACAGAACCACAGCAACGAGCACCCGAGCTACAAATCTTCTCACAAACTTTGAATTTAATTATGCTATTCCACTTCTCCATCAAGTTATTATAAGGTATTTGGAAAAGCAAGGACTGATTAGGGATAGTCAACATGGTTTTATGCATGGGAAATCATGTCTCACAAACTTGATTGAGTTTTTTGAAGAAGTAACAAAAAAGATTGATGAGGGCAGAGCGGTAGATGTGATCAATGGACTTCAGTAAGGCGTTTGACAAGGTTCCCCATGGGAGACTGATTAGCAAGATTAGATCACATGGAATACAGGGAGATCTTGCCATTTGGATACAGAACTGGCTCAAAGGTAGAAGACAGAGGGTGGTGGTGGAGGGGTGTTTTTCAGACTGGAGGCCTGTGACCAGTGGAGTGCCACAAGGATCGGTGCTGGGTCCTCTACTTTTTGTCATTTACATAAACGATTTGGATGCGAGCATAAGAGGTACAGTTAGTAAGTTTGCTGATGACACCAAAATTGGAGGTGTAGTGGACAACGAAGAAGTTTACTTCAGATTACAACAGGATCTTGATCAGATGGGCCAATGGCTGAGAAGTGGCAGATGGAGTTTAATTCAGATAAATGCGAGGTGCTGCATTTTGGGAAAGCAAATCTTAGCAGGACTTACACACTAAATGGGAAGGTCCTAGGGAATGTTGCTGAACAAAGAGACCTTGGAGTGCAGGTTCATAGCTCCTCGAAAGTGGAGTCACAGGTAGATAGGTTAGTGAAGAAGGCGTTTAGTACGCTTTCCTTTATTGGTCAGAGTATTGAGTGCAGGAGTTGGGAGGTCATGTTGTGGCTGTACAGGACATTGGTTAGGCCACTGTTGGAATATTGCATGCAATTCTGGTCTCCTTCCTATCGGAAAGATGTTGTGAAACTTGAAATAGTTCAGAAAAGATTTTCAAGCATGTTGCCAGGGTTGGAGGATTTGAGCTGTAGGAAGAGGCAGAACAGGCTGGGGCTGTTTTCCCTGGAGCTCCGGAGGCTGAGGAGTGACCTTATAAAGGTTTATAAAATTATGAGGGGCATGGATAGGATAAATAGACAAAGTCTTTTCCCTGGGGTGGGGGAGTCCAGAACTAGAGGGCATAGGTTTAGGGTGAGAGGGGAAAGATATAAAAGAGACCTAAAGGGCAATGTTTTCACTCAGAGGGTGGTATGTGTATAGAATAAGCTGCCAGAGGAAGTGGTGGAGGCTGGTACAATTGCAACATTTAAAAGGCATCTGGATGGGTATATGAATAGGAAGGATTTTGAGATATATGGGCCAGGTGCTGGCAGGTGGGACTAAATTGGGTTGGGATATCTAGTTAGCATGGACGAGTTAGACCGAAGAGTCTGTTTCCATGCTGTACATCTCTATGACTCTATGACTCTATGACAATCATTTTTGAGTTTTAGGATACAGTTTTGTCTTTGCAGTGTATCTTGTTGATAGTTCTTTACAAATAATGTGTTTAATTCTGCTGAAGATTTCCTCCTTGTTGCTCCAGTGCATCTGCCTTCCTAAATTGAATGGCATAAGATTATTACAATCTTACCATGGAAAAACTATTGGAACGAAATCATATTTTCCTTTTTAAGATTTTGAATATCAGCCAAGCTCGCAGGAGCAATATAATTTGTGGACCTTATAGTCCTCAATTTTACAAGATCCTGGAATCAGTTTTACCTTTCTGATTCAAGAATATTTATATTTTAAGAGAAAGAAATGAAAGCTATAAAGATTGGGCAAACTTTAAAAAATAAAGTTTCTTTTTAAACATCAAACTTAGAATGAAGAAATAGAATTTGCATTTATATCATACGTTTAATTTAAAGAAACGGTTCAGGATGTTTTCATAATGTCAAATCATGATGCTTCAGGTAACTTGCAATGCAATATTAAAATTCTTATTCTGACAGAAGAATTACCAAAAATATTCCCAAAAGTAGGAAATGTTAGGGAAGTAATGAAATCAGTCTTCCTCAATCTGAATGTCAGATATACCAAACATAAAAGTACCATTTGTTCTACAATCTTATTAGCAATGAGGCACACTGAGGTACCCTGAAGACCTGGATTTGCACTTTCTTTTCTTTCTGAAACTATTTTGCTCAACTGGACAAAAGGGAACTATTCTCCAATTGACTCTATGTTAGATTTGGTTAATTAAAGTTTTGCGGGAACCTGGAAATAGAATTATTAAGCAAATCTTAACTCAACAAGGGTGACCATCTCTATGACCTTCAAAGAATAATGGATTATTAAACTGGATATTGAATGATAACATCTCACCCACTTGTATGAAGGAAATCTTGAAAGAAAGAAACAATCACTTGAAATACAGATTTTACTTCCATGAAAATGTTGTTACTATTTATTGTTTCAGGAAATAGAAGTAGTATGGAGAACTGTAGAGTTATTGACCAACAGGAATCCAACTGCATGCACTAAGACCAAAAGACTATAAGATAAAGGTGCAGAAGTAGACTATTCAGTCCATCAAGTCTGCTCCACCATTTGATCATGGCTGCTGTGTTTCTCATTCCCATTCTTTTACCTTGTCCATTTAACCCTGATCTCCTTACTAATCAAGTACCCATCTATCTCTGTCTTAATTGCGCTCAATAACTTGGCCTCCACAGCCTTCTGTGGCAATGAGTTCCACAGATTCAACATTCTCTGACTGAAGAAATTCCTGCTTATCACAGTTCTAATGAGTCAAGCATTTACTCTGAAACTGTGTCCTCAAAACTTCATCTCTTGTGGAAACATCTTCTCTATGTCCACAATATCCAGGTCGCTCAGTATTCTGTAAGTTTCAATGAGATCTCCCCTGGATCTTTCTAAACTCCATTAAGTATAGACCCAGGGACCTCAACTGCTCCCCATATGAAAAGCCCTTCCCTCCTGGGATCTCTCTTGTTAACCTCCTCTGGATTTCTTCCAAAGCCAGCCATCTTCCCCTAGATATGGGGCCCATTTCAAATGTGGGCTGACCAGTCTTTTACAGCCTCAGCAGTACACCTCTTTATTATAGCCCTTTCAAAATCAATGCTAACTTTGCATTTGCCTTTGTAATTTCCAAATGTACATGTATGTTAACCTTACTGATGTAAAGAAGGATGCTGTGCGGGAAAATCTGAAAAACATGAGAATAGATAAGTCCTCTTGACCAGATGGTATATACCCAAGGTTACTGCAGGAAGCAAGGGAAGAGATTGCTGCATCTTTGGCAATGATATTTGCATCGTCACTGTCCAATGGAGTAGTACCAGATGATTGGAGGGTGGCAAATGTTGTTCCCTTGTTCAAGAAGGGAATAGGTACATCCCTGGGAATTATAGACCAGTCAACTTTACGTCAGTGATGCCATTCCAGAGAGTTCTGAGAGACAGGATCTATCATTATTTGGAAAACCGTAGTTTGATTTGAGATAGTCAGCATGGCTTTGTGAGGGGCGGATCATGCCTGACAAACCTTATTTTTGAGAATGTGATAAAACACATTGGCGAAGGTAAAGCAGTGGATGTGGTGCATATGGATTTTAGCAAGGATTTGATAAGGTTCCCCATGGTTGGCTCATTCAGAAAGTAAGGAAGCATGGGGTACAGGGAAACCTGTCTGTCTGGATACACAGTTGGTTGGCCCATAAAAGACAAAGGGTGATAGTTGTTGGAAAGTATTCAGCCTGGAGCTCGGTGACCAGTGGTATTCTGCAGCGATCTGTTCTGGGACCTCTGCTTTTTGTGATTTTTATAAATGATTTGGAAGAGGAAGTGGAAGGGTGGGTTAGTAAATTTGCTGATGACACAAAGGTTGATGGAGTAGTGGATAATGTGGAGAACTATAGTAGGTTGTGTCACAAAGCTAGTCCTTTTTTTTCTAAAATCTTTTCTGAGGCGCAAGGAGACTTTATCCTTGATTTCTTTTTCAGAGGGACAATAGACCAGGTCGGGCTCCAGTCAGTCTGGTTTGGTGCAGTGATGAATAGGATTTTGAGAGCCTTTTGTTTATATGTAAACAAATGAGACTTCAGGCCAAAGTGGTCATGCTTTAGTAATGACCTGTATAAAGAGAGGGGAGTGGTCAGCTCTCTAGCTGAGCTGACCTGTTTTAGTTCAGTCTTGAACTGGGAAGTTCAACAGGGAGCTTTGTGGAAATTTTCTCTCTTTTCTGCCCTTCAACCTCAACTTGCAAGCATGTGTTCCATTTATACTGAGTTTTAAAGGGAGTTTGCTTATTGGGACTGTTGTGTATATTCGGAACAGCATAAGTAAGTCTAGTTGGATAGGTTGAGTTCTGTGGAGGTTCTTTATTCAGTTCCTTGTGTTTCATTGTGTAATTTTGTGAATACATTTTTGTCTGTTTTAAAACCCAGTAGTTAACTTAGCTATCTTACTCAGGGTAATTTTCACTGTACACTTACTGAAACAAATTGCAAAGTTATGGTCTGGGACTGCTGGCTTAAGAATGTTTTGAGTGCTCTGGCCTAGCCCATAATAGGTGCAACAGGACATTGACAAGATGCAGAGCTGGGCTGAGAATGGCAGATGGAGTTTAACCTGGAAAAGTGTGAAGTGATTTACTTTAGAATGTTGAATTTGAATGCAGATTACAGGGTTAAAGACAGGATTCTTGGCAGTGTGGTGGAACAAAAGAATCTTCGGGTCCACATCCATAGACCCCTTATAGTTGCCACCCAAATTGATAGGGTTGTTAAGAAGACGTATGGTGTGTTGGCTTTCATTAGCCGGGGGACAGAGTCTAATAGCCTCGAGGTTATGCTGCAGCTGTATAAAGCCCTGAAAAAGACACCTTTATAACCACTCTCTGCCTTCTACCAATTCTCTATCCATGCCAGTGCCTTGCTCTTAAGACCACAGGCTCTTATCACATATAGCAGCCTCCTCTGCAGTTTCTTGTCAAATACCATTTAGAAATCCAAATAGATCACATCTATTGGCTTTCCATTGTTTAACTTACCTGTTACCTTCTCAAAACATTCCAACAGATTTGTCAGGTATGACCGCCTCTTGATGTGCTGACTATGCCTTATTTTACTGTGCACTCCCAAATACTCTGCAATCTCATCCTTAATAATGGGCTCTAAAATCTTGACATTATAAACAAAGTGCAATTCAAAGCTGTAAATCCAACTGCACATGCAGTAATTGTTTTATATCCATGCAACCAAAGAAGTCACTAAGTCATTATTGCTAACACATTACAAAAGGCATGATAGAACCAAAAGATATTAAACAGAACACCAAATGTTAAAGAAAAGAAAAAGAGGTATTTCAGTGTTGGAAAACATTTAGCTTTTGCTGAGTAAAAAGCAACTGAACAGTGTGAATGCTGCCAAAAGAATGAGGCTTCAGCAGCCTGTGAATGTCACCACAATTACAAGATTAATTTAATGGTGAACACATTGTCAGACATTTGTTACTGTTAATCTTTAAGTGCACAGAAGTGTGAAGCTCTTCACCATGGTAGAGAACGGTAGAAATGCTTAATATGTTTTAAACAGTGAGAGATTGAGAAATGTTGCCATTGCACATGATTATAGGAAGTTAATTTCCAGGTACAGTAAGCAATTGGGAAAGTAATGGGCATGTTGGCCTTTTTTAAAATAGGATTAGAAGGTACCTCATTATAGCTTTGGTCCAAACTTAAATCAAAAGAGCTGAACTCCAGAAGTGAGCTGAAAATGTCTACCCATGATGCCAAGGCATATCACAACAAGAAGCCCCAGCAAAACTGGAATCAATGGGAAATCAGAAGAAAATTCTCTGCTGGTTGGAGTCATGAGTTAACACAAATGAGGTCAATTATCCCTGTCTCAGGACATCATTGCAGGAGTTCCTTAAGGCAGTTTCCTTGACCGAATCATCCTCAACTGCTTCATCATCAGCCTTCCCTCTATCGTAAGGTAAGAAATGTGGATGTTCACTAATAATTGCATCATGTTCAGCATAATGCTACAGATACTAAAGCAATCCATATCCAGATGAAAAATTACCATAGCCATATAAACAGCATGGGCTGACTCTTGTTTTTTTCTGGCTAAGTCTAAATTGCATTGAATTTTTCAGAGGATTTTTGGCTGTGAGGCATAGCAAGTTCTCTTGTCCTATTTTATTAATGTCACTTCATTGTTTGGCTATCTTACCATGGCGTCTTTCATGTTTGATTTCCACCCCACCTTGCCACATGCCTTCCCATAACAACTCGCCACTCTGAGATTACTTTCTCTGGTCTGAGACTGTCCCACATGGAAACAACCTCTCCTTATCTAACCTGTCAAGTCTCCTCATAATCTTGTATGTTTTAATAAGGTCACCTTTCAATCTTCTAAATTCCAATGAGTATAAGCCCAATCTACATTCAACTCCAGATAAGACAGTCCCTCCATACCCAGTTTCAGCCTAATTAACTCTTTCTGAGTGGCCTGTAATGCTGTAATTCTTTAGATAAGTGATCCTCAGGGTGGCATGATGGTGTAGTGGTTGGCACTGCTGCTTCACAGTGCCAGGAACCAGAGTTCAGTTCCAGCCTTGGGTGACTGCATGGAGTTTGCACATTCTCCCTGTGTCTGTGTGGGCTTCCTCCAGCTGCTCTGGTTTCCTCCCACAATCCAAAGATGTGCAGGTTAAATGTATTGCAGGCGAGATGGGTTAGCTATAGTAAATGCAGGGTTACAGGAATAGGATGAGGGTGGGATGCTCTTCAGACTGTCAGTGTAGATTTGATGGGCCAAATGGCCTCGATTTGCACTGTAGGGATACAAAACTATTCACATTATTCTAGTCGTGCTTTATGCAGTTTTCGCAAAACTGTTCTACTTTCAAATTTTTCTCCCTTTGAAATAAAAGCAACACTCCATTTGCCTTCCCTGTTACACTGGGTGCAAGCATTTTCTGTCATCTTTTTCCATTTAAATAATACACATTTAAATAATATCCAGGCACAGAAGAGTGATCAAGACTTTATGAATCATGGCAACTGCCAAGGTAGCAGGTACACACCTTCAGGAAGTTGTATTAATGAACACAGGTCACCTGGGCATTGATCCACTGGAACTGTATCCTATTAACAAATGCCACAGCATTGTGAAACAGCTACCTTAATGTCATGTGTGTACTCTAAATGACACTCTACATTTGAGCAACCCGGCTACATTTCTGATTCTGACCGCGTAAGCTGCAGCACTGACCTCGTTGTGTGAAATCAAAATGGACTGGTGTGACTTTGCACAGATGGCAATGATCACCATCCAGATACATTTGTGGGTGCAGAACAGTGATCCCATCAGTCCCTGGAAGGAGCGAGTGACATGTAAGTTGAACACTGCAGTCACCTTCACAGCCACCGGGAGAGAATGGCCTTCCACTCCTGTAGCCATCAGGGCCTTCTCCAATATCCAGCAGAATTCTGTCACAATGCCACACTCAGTGCACACAAATGTGACACATGACATGTTTGGGTTGAGCAAATATATCAATCATTTTGAGAAGATTTCCTACCATCTAAAATTACTAAATTTCTACCAGAATCTTGGAGGTCTTTTTTGCAAAATTAAATTTAATAAAGAAAACACCAGCAGCTGAGCTATGCTGGTATATATAGTCACACGGACAGTTTGACTGGAAACTGGGGAAACCTATTCACACCTCAGCCCTACAAGAACAATGACTTCAGATAACATGGAGTCAGCACAAATTCCAAGACTAGATTAGAGTGGTACTGGAAAAGCACAGCAGGTCAGGCAGCATCCGAGGAGCAGGAAAATCGACATTTCGGGCAAAAGCCCTTCATCAGGAATGAAGGCAGGGAGCCTCCGGGGTGGAGAGATAAACGGGAGGGGGTTGGGGCTGCGGAGAAGGTAGTACAGAGTACATTAGGTGGATGGGGGTAGGGATGAAGGTGATAGGTCAGAGGGTGGAGCGGATAGATGGGGAGGGAGATTGGCAGGTAGGACAGGCCTGTCTGACAAATTTCAAGACCTCCAATTTCAATGGATATTCAATCACATAAACACAGGACATTCTAAACAATCAGGAAGCCTATTTACCCCTGATGGAAAAGGACATTTTGCACCTACTCTAGTAATCAGGAAGACCAATTAATCTCAACAGAAACAACAAAGAGACTATAGTAGGAAACCAGACTTGACGAGGAAATAAGAGGACTGCAATTTTTTCCAGTTGCAGGCCCTCATTTGACCTGGGAGAGTTATTCCCCACAGCCACCAATCGGAAAAGGATCCCAGCTTGCTAACTCCTCAAGAGCTATCCCTGCAGCTACTACTCGAAGAGGGATCCTAGATAGCTACCGCTTAGAAAGCAATTCCTAAAGCCATCTGAAAAGGGAGATCCCGAGACCAGGTCCAAGACGTACTGACACAGGCCTGTTCCTTACCAGGGAAACCAACAGCAATTGACCACAACCTGCAAACCTGAGATCGACAACTTCTGAAAACAAATGACCCAACTGACACCACAAGGCCAAAAGGTGTGGTGCTGGAAAAGCATAGCTGGTCAAGCAGTATCCAAGGAGCAGGAGAGTCAACGTTTCGAGCATAAGCTGTTCATCAAGAATGTTGAGAAGGTCTAAAGGGGCTGAAAGATAAATGGGAAGGGATGAGGCTGGGCGAAGGTGGCTGGGAATGTGATAGCTGGATGAAGCTGGGGGCATGATAGTGATAGGTCAGAGGAGAGAGTGGAATGGATAGGAGGGAAGGAAGATGAAGAGGTAGGAGAGTTCAAGAGGGTGGTGCCAAGTTGGAGGATTGGATCTGGGATAAAGTGGGGGGAGGGGAGATTAGAAAACTGGTGAAATTGGCATTGATCCAGTGTGGTTGGAGGGGCACAAGGTGAAACATGAGGTGTTCTTCCTCCAGATGTCAAGTGGCTAGAATTTGGCAATGGAGGAGGCCCAGGACTTGCATGTCCTTGGCAGAGTGGGAGGGGGAGTTAAAGTGTTCGGCTACAGGGTGGTGGGGTTTACACTTTCTCCTAGCTGACACCACAAGGCCTCAGGCATGTCCTGAGGTGAAAACTGGCTCACAAAAGAAGTAAGAAGAAGCAAGTATTCACCCAATAAATCCAATACGCATTCTACCACAGCAGTGGACTCAACCCAGACTGAAGGCCTACACTGACTAAGTCTTTGTCGAAGCATCAGGTACGGCGAGGGGCACCAGTCAGCTGTACTTCAAAATCGCAAATTCTCTGCCGTGATGAGCTTAATTTCCAAGACCCCTAAGTTTCCAACCTAGCTAGCAGATAGACAGGGTGGTTACAATGCAGGAAGAAAGCCTAGTAATAGTTTTTGTGATTAAAAACCTGCTGTTTAGTTCTAATAGTATTTAACCTGTATTCAATTTAATAGTGCATCTAATTATTGTTCTCTGTGTCATTGTGTCAATTTCACTGTTTTATTGAATTTGCCTTTTATCTCTAGTATTATACTTATCTTTTTGTAGTTAAATAAACACAGAGATACTTTTGCCCTGAAACACCAGTCCACTGCCTTCTTCATTTCACATCCCTAAATAAGTCCAGCATCAGAAGCAGGGTTCTGGGGTGATTCAAAACACCTGAAATCAGGAAATTACTGATTGCAAACCAGAAGTCTCACACAGGAGAGAGCTCAAACTTGTTGGGCTCATACAGGACCTTTTGATTTGACACTAATATTGTTTTGCCTTCATCGCGCTCTAGCCTGTCATCATTGTTAACGTTATTGAAATACCTAAGTTCAATTTGTAAGCACCTTGATGTCTTTGTGTGCTGTTCGGCACAGCACTATAACTATCCTCTAAGGACCACTGTAGCTCAAGAAGCAGTTCATCATCGCATTCACAAGTGAATTAAGCATGGGAGATCGCTCCAAAGATGTTAAATATCAATGGTCAAAGATATTCTATGGCTTGGGCCCATATGATTGCTGCTACAGTGGTTTCACAAAGTACCATGAACCAAATTTATAAGCTTTTGAATTGTCATTGTGGTGGAAGGACTAAATGAATAACTCAACATCCAAGTCCACTTCCAGTATGAAAGAGTTTATTGATGTTACACCAGTGGAAAGAAAACCTCTGGGAGTCCCAAAATCTTTTCACTGAGCAGAGGAACAACATAAACCTTTATAAATTTATTTTCAGCCCACCATAGCATTTATAAATCAATTGCAAACTGATCTTGTTATTGATAGATTAAATACACATCCAATCAGGTCAATTACATGATGTGTGATCAGTTGATGAACAGTTATAGGTCTTGCCATGATCTCATGATGTTTAGCAAACACCCTTATCTCTATTCTTGGGCTTTCACAATTCATCTTATTCCACTACATTCTAATATTGCTGGTTTCTGCACCTGTTATTCAATCCTTTCTGCTAACAGGCCGGGGCTTCTCCCTACTGTCTAAGGCTATATGTCCACAGGAATTCAGTTAAATCCCTTTATGTCTGTTCCATTAAAAATGCTGTGCTTTGCATGCTCGCCTCTTACCAAAACTGTCTCTGTCCAAGCGATGGTTATATTTTTGCTTCTTCTTAATAAGATCCCATTGAGTAATTATTACAAAATGCTTTATATCTTATCTGGTTGCTATGAGTACAAAGGGTATGATTCTAACTGCATAAACAACTGTTTCACTGCTTCAGCTAACAATCTTCTTTGGCCATTTCTATTTCAGCGAAAAGTCACTGGCAGCCGTTTTATGTTAACTAAGAACCCACAGGCAGTCCTAATACTTATAAAGGGAAGGGAAGAATAAGAGAGTCGATAATAAGGAAAATGTTTACGTCTAGGGAGGAATGTAAAGTGATTGTTATAAACTTTCAGAATGACAATGTCTCCTTATTTAAATTTATTCCTCGCTGTTTTTATTTCATTTTAGCCCAAATAATTGACAGAGAGACTTAAACCTAGATAAACCTAATGCTGACAGTGATATTCATTCAATATTTTCCCAGCTTCTATTTTAGCAATGATTGTCACACCTCACTGGGAGAGTGAGCTGGAAATCATACACCATTATATGGGATTCATGACAAATATTAAATATTTTAAAATGAATAATCAACATTCCCCAAATTAGTGATTTTCACACCAAGGTTGATAGAAAGTGGGCGGCACGGTGGCACAGTGGTTAGCACTGCTGCCTCACAGCGCCTGAGACCCGGATTCAATTCCCACCTCAGGTGACTGACCGTGTGGAGTTTGCACGTTCTCCCCGTGTCTGCGTGAGGTTCCTCCGGGTGCTCCGGTTTCCTCCCACAGTCCAAAGATGTGCAGATCAGGTGAATTGGCCATGCTAAATTGCCTGTAGTGTTAGATAAGGGGTAAATGTAGGGGCATGGGTGGGTTGCGCTTTGGCGGGTTGGTGTGGACTTGTTGGGCCGAAGGGCCTGTTTCCACGCTGTAATGTAATCTAATCTAATCTAAAAGTGTGTCCAGTTTTCTGTACCGACCAAGAATTATGACTTAAATCAATTAATTAGACTGTAGTTGCAAGATCAATTAATGAGACTTTAGCTACAAGTAAAAATTATAAATTGTCAACACATAACACAGCAAATTAAAATTCTAACACTGTATGAACTTCTGCTTGCACACATGCGCACACGCATGCACAGAGTCAGGGAAAAATAGGTTATGGGCAGTGGAAATCTAGCACTAGTGGTTCCTATTAACAGGCTGAGATAATTTGTATATTTTGATGCTGGTCAGAACATTGTTTTTCAGTCTTCTTTCTCTGGATGATTTTACTGGTTGACAAGATACTCAAGGTGGTTGTTTCACCTCGAAAAGGTCTGAGTTATGTATCAAAAGTCATAGCTTACAACAACTGCCGGGGGAAAAATGAACTCTTTTTCTTCATGTTTTAAAATAGATTTTGACTGCAGGAAGTAAAGCAACAGCTCCAGTGATGTCAGACTTCAAATCACTTCTCTCTATCCTGCTCACGGCCCCAAGCTGTTCAGTTACCCGAGAATCAATCTCATGGCTGTTAGCAAATAAAAGGCTCTTGTTATCGATAACTGGTCACTACTCCCATCAGCTTCTTGTTATACCCAGCCTTATCTGTACACAGAAGCCGTTAACTCCAGGTCTTCTCCAGACCAAAAGTTTAATTATGGCTTGTTCAAACAGCAATTTTTGATGCTTTCCATGATTGGCAGGTTATTTGTTTTTCAAGACATGCAGCAATCCTTGCATGAAATAAAAAGACCCAGTCTTTTCATGGTGTCGACACGGTTCAAACTAAATAATTAACTCAGCCACTAAAATGGTGGAAATGTGGCACAGTATAACATGACAAGCAGATGTATTAGTATTCAGCTCATCTTATCATCAACAATACTTGACAACCTTTAAAGGATAAATCTTACATTCCAGAAGTATTAATAGTGCTTAACGGTGCCCAATCAAACTGCTAGCTAGTGCAAGAAGTATGATAGTTCACCTTATGCAAGCTTAGCTAAAATTAGGCATCATTAATTATGTGAAAACCAACTTTGTCCACCTTCAAGTTGAGCCCAATAACATTAATGCCTCTATGTGCAATTCATATGTCCCTGCTGCATCTCAAATTTAACGTCAGATTTTATCTTTTAAGAATGTACAATTTTAAATATGTAAGTCAACTTGAATCAAGCTACTGTGAAAACATTGGATTTAGAATGGATACATTTAACCATATTGCTGCTGGTATGTTTTATTTTCATATTATAGAGAGCCTTGATTTGGATCTTAGAAATTAAAGTTTTGAGCAAAAAAGGCATTTAGAATGAATCATTGAAATCATTAGAAGTGAATCATGAGAGTCTGATGATACAATTGTGAGAAATTGTTGTGGTTCTGTTCACCGAGCTGGGAATTTGTGTTGCAGACGTTTTGTCCCCTGTCTAAGTAACATCCTCAGTGCTTGGGAGCCTCCTGTGAAGCACTTCTGTGTTGTTTCCTCCGGCATTTATAATGGTTTGTCTCTGCCGCTTCTGGTTGTCAGTTCCAGCTGTCCGCTGCAGTGGCCGGTATATTGGGTCCAGGTCGATGTGTTTGTTGATAGAATCTGTGGATTAGTGCCATGCCTCTAGGAATTCCCTGGCTGTTCTCTGTTTGGCTTGTCCTATAAGAATAGTGTTGTCCCAGTCAAACTCATGTTGCTTGTCATCTGTGTGTGTGGCTACTAAAGATAGCTGGTCGCGTCGTTTCATGGCTAGTTGGTGTTCATGGATACGGATCATTAGCTGTCTTCCTGTTTGTCCTATGTAGTGTTTTGTGCAGTCCTTGCATGGGATTTTGTACACTACGTTGGTTTTATGTGATGGTACAGAGTACACCGAACGGAGAATTCACCACAAAGGTATACAGGAAAGCCACACACACAGACAAGTCCTGAACTACGAAAGCCACCACCCCAACACACACAAAAGAAGTTGCATCAAGACACTGTTCAAAAGGGCCACAACACACTGCAGCACACCAGAACTGCAAAACGAGGAAGAAGAACACCTCTACAATGTATTCGCCAAAAACGGATACACGCGCAATTTCATCAGCAGATGCCTAAGAGAAAGACAACAGAATGAGGACATGCCACAACCCAAAGGACTAGCCACGTTACCATACATCAAGAACATTTCTGAACTGACAGCCAGACTACTACAACCACTAGGACTCATAACAGCACACAAACCAACAGCCACTCTCAGACAACAACTCACCAGGACAAAGGACCCGATACCCAGCATGAGCAAAACCAACATAGTGTACAAACTCCCATGCAAGGACTGCACAAAACACTATATAGGACAAACAGGAAGACAGCTAACGATCTGTATCCATGAACACCAATTAGCCACGAAATGACACGACCAGCTATCCTTAGTAGCCACACATGCAGATGACAAGCAACATGAGTTCGACTGGGACAACACTACTATTATAGGACAAGCCAAACAGAGAACAGCCAGGGAATTCCTAGAGGCATGGCACTCATCCACAGATTCTATCAACAAGCACATCAACCTGGACCCAATATACCGGCCACTGCAGCGGACAGCTGGAACTGACAACCAGAAGCGGCAGAGACAAACCATTATAAATGCCGGAGGAAACAACACAGAAGTGCTTCACAGGAGGCTCCCAAGCACTGAGGATGTTACTTAGACAGGGGACGAAACGTCTGCAACACAAATTCCCAGCTCGGCGAACAGAACCACAACAACGAGCACCCGAGCTACAAAGCTTCTCACAAACTTTGAATTGTGAGAGGTTTTGAATAATTTACAATGACTATATAACAACAGCTAGTGTGTGTTATGTAGTCATGACACCTCAAATATTGAAAATACTTATTGCTGTTTCACCTGCAGGTTTTGCAGATTAGCGAGTTTTGAGAAGATTTGTAGCTCAGATTGAGGTTTTGGAGGTAGGTTTGCTCACTGAGCTGAAAGGTTCATTTCCAGACGTTTCGTTACCTTACTAGGTAACATCTTCAGTGGACCTCATAGAGTCAAAGAGATGTACAGCATGGAAACAGATCCTTCGGTTCAACCCGTTCATGCCGACTAGATATCCCAAAGCAATCTATTCCCACCTGCCAGCACCCGGCCCATATCCCTCCAAACCCTTCCTATTCATATACCCATCCAAATGCCTCTTAAATGTTGCAATTGTATCAGCCTCCACCACTTCCTCTGGCAGCTCATTCCATACATGTACCACCCTATGGTGAAACAGTTGCCCCATAGGTCTATTTTATATCTTTCCCCTCTCACCCGAAAACTATGCCCTCCAATTCTGAACTCCCCGACCCCAGAGAAAAGACTTTGCCTATTTACCATATCCATGCCCCTCATGATTTTGTAAATCTCTATAAGGTCACCCTTCAACCTCCGACCTCCAGGGAAAACAGCCCCAGCCAGTTCAGCCTCTCCCTATAGCTCAAATCCTGTTGTAATCTGAAGTAGCCCTCTTCACTGTCCACTACACCTCCAATTTTGGTGTCATCTGCAAACTTACTAACTGTANNATCCAAATGGCTAGTTCTCCCTGTATTCCGTGAGATCTAACTTTGCTAATCAGACTCCCATGGGGAACCTTGTCGAACGCCTTACTGAAGTCCATATAGATAACATCTACCACTCTGCCCTCATCAATCCCCTTTGTTACTTCCTCAAAAAACTCAGTCAAGTTTGTGAGACATGATTTCCTATGCACAAAGCCATGTTGACTATCCCTAATCAGCCCTTGCCTTTCCAAATGCATGTATATCCTGTCCCTCAGGATTTCCTCCAACAACTTGCCCACCACGGACGTCAGGCTCACTGGTCTATAGTTCCCTGGCTTGTCCTTACCACCCTTCTTAAACAGTGGCAACATGTTAGCTAACCTCCAGTCTTCCGGCACCTCACCTGTGACTATTGATGATGCAAATATCTCAGCAAGACACCCAGCAATCACTTCTCTAGCTTCTTACAGAGTTGTCAGGTACACCTGATCAGGTCCTGGGGATTTATCCACCTTTACCCATTTCAAGACATCCAGCCAGTTAGACACATCGAGTTAGACCTCATTTACCACCCCATGAGAAAAGGAACAGGAAGTGACTTCACCACAGGAAATAACATCACCACAGGAAATGACATCACCAACCCAAAGAAACCCAAACATATAAATAGAAAGCAGGAATTTTCAGCATTGCTTCGCCTGAGGTCCACTGAAGATGTTACCTGGTAAGGAAATGAACCTTTCAGCTCAGTGAGCAAACCTACATCCAAAGGTTTTGCAGATATTTGTCATGAATTGGGAGAGAAGTATATAGTCCACATGTGAAAAATGTAGATAAGTTCGATATGCAGCAAGTTAACTTTGTATACATTAAATTTCAATCTAATGACTGGCCGATTAATCAATTGCATATTCTGAACATCTTCCAAGTTTCTCAATTTAGCAAATGTAAATGCACATTGCAGGTAATTGTGCCTACCTGTCCAATTCTGCATATCTACAAAGGACCAGTGCCTGAGTGTAATACTGGTAGATAGGCTCTTAAAATTACCTTTATATATGGGAGCTGTGAATTAGGTCACTGAAAGTCACTTAAAGTGATCACGTTCAAGCAACTAATTCTTCAATAACAGAGTGAATTATACATCACCTTTAATATTGTATCTATCATTCAGACGCAATGAACAGCCAATATAGCATTGTTTCTGACATTGGCAGACTACCCTGTGGTGCCACCAGTCAGGTGTTTAAAATAAGTCAGATAGATTGCCATGTCGGTATCCAGCAAATCCAGATGAAACTTCCTAATACATACAAACTGTAAGATGTATACCGTTGATCCAAATATTCATTCCTAAAGATGTTATGATGGATTGCCAGTTTTGGAATGTGGGTCAGTGAACTGTCAACTTTGAACCTGTCACATATAATTACCAGGACACTCTGAGCTAACTAACAAAACTAATAAAGCAACAAGCCCTCCACTACCTCTGCTCCAACCCCAATATCACCATCAAACCTGCAGACAAGGTTGGGGCGGGAGGGGGGTGGCACTGTGATAGTTTGGTGCACCAACCTCTACATTGCTGAAGCCAGGCAGACACCTCCTCCTACTGCCCCCTTGACCACAGCCTCATCTCCCATCACCAAACCATCATTTACCAGACCATCCACAACCTCATCACCTCTGGGGATCTCCCATCCACAGCCTCCAAGCTCATAGTCCGTGAACCCCGCACCATCCAATTCTGCCTCCGACCCAAGATTCACAAATCTGACTTCCCCGGTCGACCCATTGTCTCAGCCTGCTCCTGTCCCACTGAACTCATCTCTGCATACCTTGACACTGTCCTGTCGCCCTGAGTCCAGGGACTCACCACCTATGTTCAGGACATCACCCACACCCTTCACCTCCTCCAAGATTTTTGTTTCCCCAGCCCCCTACTCCTTGTCTTCATCATGGACATCCAGTCCCTCTACACATCTATCTGCCATGATGAAGGCCTCCAAGCCCTCCAATTCTTCCTGTCATGCCATCCCAACCAGTACCTTTCCACTGACACCCTCATCTGTCTGGCTGAACTGGTCCTCATCTTTAACAACTTCTCCTTCCAATCCTCCCACTTCCTCCAACCCAAAGGGGTAGCCATGGGCACCCACATGGGACCCAACTCTGCCTGCCTCATCATCGGGTACATGGAACAGTCCATTTTCCGCAGCTACACCAGCACCATCAACCACCTTTTCCTCTGCTACATCGATGACTGCATCGACGCTACCTTGTGCTCCAACGAGGAGGTTACACAGTTCATCAACTTCACTAATACATTTGACCCCGACCTCAAATTCACCTGGACCATCTCAGACACCTCCATCCCCTTCCTGGACATCTCCGTTTCCATCTCTGGTGACCTATTAACCACAGATATCTACTACAAACCCACTGACTTCCACACCTACCTGGACTTCACATCCTCCCAACCTACCTCCTCAAAAAACACCATCCCTTATTCCCAATTGCTCTGCCTCCACTGCATCTGTTCCCAGGTTGACTAATTCCACCATAGAAAATCCCAGAAGGCCTCTGTCTTCAAAGACCGCAATTTCCCTTCCCATGTGATTGATGATGCCCTCCAGCACATCTCCTCCACTTCCCGTACCTCCACCCTTGAACCCCACCCCTCGCAATGCAACAAGGACAGACCCACCCCAGTCCTCACCTTCCACCCCACCAACCTCCGTATACATCACACATCATCCTCTACCATTCCAACCACCTACAAACATACACCACCATATTTCCCTCCCCACCCCTATTAATGTTCCAGAGAGACCATTCCCTCTCCTACTCCCTTGTCAGATCCATGCCCCCCATCAGCCCTCACTCCACTCCCGGCACCTTCCCCTGCCACTGCAGGAAGGGCAAAACCTGTGCCCATACCTCCCTCCTTAACTCCAAGGCACCATAGGATCCTTCCACATCCGACAGAAATTTACCTGTATCTCCACAAATGTCATCTACTGTATCATTGCACCCAACGTGGTTTCCTCTACATCGGGGAGACAGGATGCCAACTTGTAGATCATTTCAGAGAACATCTCTAGGACAACTGCACCAACTGACCCCACGACCCCACCGTCCCATAACTGAACACTTCAACTACCCCTCCCACTCCACCAAAGACATGCAGGTCCTGGTCCTTCTCCATCACCAAACCCGTACGACCTGACATGTGGAGAAAGAACGCCTCATCTTCCGCCTTGGGACCTTGCAACCACACAGGATTAATGTGGATTTCACCAGTTTCCTCATTTCCCCTCCCCCCACCTTAACCCAATCCAAAGCTTCCAACTCGGCACTGCCCTCTTAACCTGTCCATCACCTTTCCCTTCTATCCGCTCCACCCTCCTCTCCGAGTTATCACCTTCTCCCTCACCTTCATCTACCTATTGCATTCTCAGCTACCTTTCCCCCAGCCCCACTCCCCTCCCATTTACCTCTCAGCCCCCCAGCCCGCAAGCCTCATTCCTAATGAAGGGCTTCGGCCTGAAACGTTGATTCTCCTGCTCCTCAGGATGCTGCCTGACATACTGTGCTTTTCTAGCATCACATGCTTGAATCAAGATTGTTAAATCTGTCTCCCTATGTATTAACAAGAGTATAGTAAATATAAAAATCAAAAATGCTGCATTTTATAGACAATTGCTTATGTGGAAAACACCAGCCTGTTTACTTCATATGGGAACCTTGTTAAATGGACATGTGCAGATACAAACAAAACTGTAATCTTTTTTTCTTGCAATATTTTATATGCTGGTCAAACTTTGGAAAATATGTCATTGAGCAGAGAAGATTTTAAAATGTCCACAGATGTTCAATATATTTTATCAGGAATTTTGTTTGAAAACATATATTTTTGTGCCTATTATTCACGTTATTTGTGTTATAGGGCTGGGGGGATGGTGGCTGAAAATGCAATAGGTAGATGAAGGTGAGGGAGAAGGTGATAACTCGGAGAGGAGGGTGGAGGAGATAAATAGGAAAGGTGATGGACAGGTCAAGAAGGCAGTGCCGAGTTGGAGGCTTGGGACTGGGATAAGATGAGGGGGAGGGGAAATGAGGAAACTGGTGAAATCCACATTACTCCCATGTGGTTGCAAGATTCCAAGGTGGAAGATGAGGCATTCTTCCTCTACATGTTAGGTGGTAAGGGTTTGGTGATGGAGGAGGCCCAGGACCTGCATGTTCTTGGTGGAGTGGAAGGGGGAGTAAGGTGGGGACAGCATCTTGCTCTGTAGCTCAGATGTTAGGGAGCTCTTCTTTTGGTCTTCCATCTCTCCTTCTGCTCTGTCTTCCATCTGCCTGGTGAGGGCTGCTCGAGGAGAACTCTCGAAAGAGAGCAGTGTTCCCTGATAGAACTCCTCTCTGCTCTCAACACTTATTGTTATATCACATTTCCAAGGGCAGGTTATTTTTTCTTTTCACTTGTCTGAACCCTTTTGGCCATTGGCCGTGGGATAACCATGATGTTGGATGACCATTCTCCCCTTACTAGTTTTTATCTGTCGCTGAGTTTTCCATTCTTTCTAAGAACAAATATTTCTCCTTTGCAAACCAACACTCTGAAAAAAGGGCATGTTTAGCACCAGATATATTTTTGATGCTAGTTCCTTGGACATTATGGTCTCTGTATTTTTCATAATTTCTTTTGTTTTCATATGCTAGAATTTTTGAAAGTTATTGCTGTAATAGATTTACAATGAATCTCATGCTACACAGTAAATACGAGGAAAATTCAGGTTTAAGGGACCCCAATGTTCAACAGAAACCATAGCAACCTAGACTTGCTATATAGGTACAGGGCTAAAAGAGCAAGTCAGAGGTTAGGAATACTATAGCGAGTATCTCACTTCCTGACTTTCCAAAGCCTATCCACTATCTCCAAAGCACAAGTCAGGAGTATGATGGAATACTCACCACTTGTCTGGATGAGTGCAGCCCCAACAACATTCAAGAAGCTTGACACCACGACATGTGCTTGACACAAAGCGGTCTGCTTGATTAGCACTGCATCATAAGCGTTCAGTCCCTCAACCACCAATGCTCAGTAGCAGCAACGTGTACCACCTACAAGATGCACTGCAGAAATTCACCAAGGATCCTCAGACAGTACCTTCCAACCCATGACCACTTCCATCCAGAATGACCAGGGCAGCAGATATTTGGGAACACCACCATCTTCAATCACTCACCATCTTGACTTGGAAATATATCACTGGTCCTTCACTGTCACTGGGTCAAAATCCTGCAATTCCCTCCCTAATGGCATTGTGGGTCAACCCACAGCATGTGGACTGCAGCGGTTCAAGAAGGCAGCTCACCAGCAACTTCTCAAGGGCAACTAGGGACGAGCAATAAAAATGCTGGTCAGCCAGTGATTCCCACATCTCACAAATAAATACATTTTAAAAATTGTTATGCTGCAGAAAAGGCATTCCATTCAGTCCATTATGCCTGCTCTGTGTTTGGAAGAACTTCCAACTGCAATTGGAGGCACAAATGCCAAACAAGAAGATGGCCTCTGAAATCCTTGCACTTGACTCTAATGCCCACCCTGCAAGAAAGAAAGGAAAACACACATATTTTCACAACTGGATTCCACTGAAGGATGGGCCTCACTTAGACATCTTTGGTCCCTGAAGCTGCTGGCTTCTGATTCATTCATGCCAAAACAGTGACAGGGCAAGATACTTCCTCTCACAAACTAATTCATTCTTAATGAGTTCATGGTGGACAAATGGGTGAATTAACTCATTAGTGGGATGGTGTATTAGTCACCACCAAACATGCCTGTCCTACATTGAGAAGAATTATGGAAAACCTCTGTCTTCTATGTCCAGTTAGCCTAAATTTCCAATTAAATTTCATAAATATTTCAAAAAGACAGGGAATAGTATTAAGTGGAAAACTTTTCATAATGCTCCAAAAGCATGATTGGCCTCCTGCTACAAATGCTGTTAAATGATATGATTCTCAAAAGTCTGGCAATCTAAGAGAAAAGAAAATTGCAAGAATGACCAGCAAGTCCACCAGCACCTGTTACAGAAAAGAACAAAAAACTTCTTCAGTATAGATGCCATTCATCATAACCAAACTCTTAAAATGGTTCAGGCTAAGGATCTGCACCCAAAATGTTAAACAGTCCTTTAAAGCTAGATTGACAATGTTTTCCAGTAAAATATCAGAAAATCTATAAATAATTAGAATAAATACTGGGACTATTCTGACAATTACATTGAAATTGATGATCAAAAATAATAGGTCAATTCCTGTGAAGAAGGTTCATGTTTAAATAGGTTAGGAGTAATCTTGATTTTAATGTCATTCTAAAATAGGGACGAATAAATCAACAGCCTGTGACTTTCCTGACATGTCTGTTTTGTTTTAAGTCAATGGAACTAGAAATCTACATAAATGTGACATGGCTTCTGATTTATTAACATCACTTTTTTCTCCACGAAACAAAATCTAACCATCCCTGCTCAATATTCAACAGCATTACCATTATTAAATCCCTTTTCCTCAACATCACAGGGATATCATGCATTCTTGACTGAGAGCAGAAATAACCATTAGATTGTTGAAACTGCTGCACCCCAGATGTAGATGTCTGCACTCTATCAATTCCATAATGTTTGTTTCTAGAACTTCAAGTAGTTTAAAGTGCCTAGTAGTTTCAGGTATTTAAGCTTCACAGGATCTGAATGATAGTTATTTTTGATTGCCCTACAGTGAAAATGAGTCTTTTTTAACATTGTGAAAAGCTATGAATGAATCACTGTTTCAACTTTATTTTAAACATTCACTATAGGATTATTTGCTTTACACAGAGTACAGTGGGAAGGTGGGAATGGAACTGACATACCTTGATATGTAGGCCATGAGGGGCAATGGGGAGCTGCCTGACTGTATGAGGTGGCATGAATGGAGCATGGAGATTATGTGTAGGATTAGGGAGAGGGTAATGGCTGCAGGGACTTTCTGTTTTCTGTTGCAGGCTGGACAATATTCCCCAGCACCCAGTGCCTTTTAAACAGCCTACCTCCTCAGCTGGCAACACCTGGCAATGTGTTTTTAAAAATGCAGTCTTGGAGCTTTATCACTGTTGTATCATCTTCAATGACTCAAAACCCTGGAATTCTCTCCCTAATAGCATTGTAGATGTACCTATAATATAATGGTTGAAAAAAATGGTTCACTAGCATCATGTCAATTAAGGATCGACAATAAATGTATGCATTGGCAAGGATGCCCAAATCCAGTGAGTTTTCTTTGGAAACCATAGTCACACAAAGTTGCCATTGTTGAAGCAGAAGTTAAATACACTCTATTTTATGCAGTGTTAACTTTTTGGTGAGGTCATAGACAGGTAGAATTATAATGTATTGTGAGTCATTTATTTGTTAAAGCATTTTCAGGTTATCTTATTTCTCTTGTGACATTTCTGCAATTAAGTATCCAAGAGAGTTTGGTTTTCTTGGAACTACATTGGTTAGAACACTGCTATTTAAATTTCCTCCACTATTTGTGTCATTAGACCTTTATCATTCTCCAAAGTTGGAAGACAAAAAGCAAATTTCTCATATTGTTTGAAAGCAGCAAAACTGACAGTGCTCCCACGAACAGAGCAGCATTCTCTTGCTGTAGTATTGTGCCAGTCTATAAGCTCAAACCCATCAGGAGGGATGGCATGCTGCATTAATTTTGACATTATATTTTTCACAATATGTCATATATTGTTGTTTGATTATGCTTTACTCGGATTCATAATTCCTGGCGCTGGCTTTAAACCAAATGCTCTTCACTCCCAGTAAATACCCCAGGTCTGCAGATTCCTGGAAGACCAAGTTCCAGGCATAAAGCCAAGAGATTCCTTTTAATTCTGACTTTACTGATTTCCATATTCCTAGAAGTTGATAAAAAAAAAATTAAATTTTGCTAGGCAAAGAAAAATAGATTAATTTGTCTGTAAAAATGCAGAATCTGTTTTGATTTATTTGTGAAAGAGTGCAACATCTTTGAAGAGCATAAATAAATGCAGTTAAAACAAAGAAAATTCCAGCAAAATTGAAAACCTTTCATTAAGTGATGTCAGAAGAGATTTTCTTTTTAAAATAACATTATTGTCATATCTTCTGGTTCAAGTAAGTTAGAAATAATCACATTAGATTTCTTCAACTGTATTTCTTACAGTTCTGTGTGTGGCTAGTGGATTTATAGACTGTTATATTGTTGTCACAACATAACAACAAATGTGGCATCCAAAGATATATATTTATATAATAACTAGTTCTTAGTTCTTTACAAATAACATTTAAATTGCATTTAAATAGTCATTGGATAGGCATGTGGACGAGAATGGAATAGTGTAGGTTAGATGGGCTTCAGAATTGTTTCACAGGTCGGCGCAACATTGAGGGTGGAAAGGCTTGTACTGCGCTGTAATGTTTTATGTTCTATAAGGGCATAACAATATAACAACAATAAAACTACATTGTTTCTTTTTGCACGTAGTCTGGCAGAAATTTATTGTTATTCCAAATGACAGATCAGAAGTGCCCTTCAAACTTAAATTCAATTTCTTTGTTCTTATGAAAGAGAACAGAGCTTGAGTCATCTTAAATAGTGAGAAATCCAAAACTTACAATTATGCCGTGCTTTAGCAGATCTCTCAAAACTGAAAAATGCTTCAATTACAAGAAATTATGTTCAAGTTGCGGTTGCATAGGCATATTTGCCAGCTATTTTACACGTAGCAGGCTCCCACAAACAGCAATGGGATAAGTGAACAGTTTTGCATCTTGTATTTTGATTAGATTAGATTAGATTCCTTACAGTGTGCAAACAGGCCCTTCGGCCCAACAAGTCCACACCAACCCTCTGAAGAGTAACCCACCCAGACCCATTTCCCTCTGACTAATGCACCTAACACTATGGGCAATTTAGCATGGCCAATTCACCTGACCTACACATCTTTGGACAGTTGCTCAAGGCTGGAATCCTGGTGCTGTGAGGCAACAGTGCTAACCACTGAGTCACCGTGCTGCCCCTGGTAGTGTTGATTGAGAGAATGTTTTATTTAAACTTGAACAGACAATTAATATTTCAGGTTCAGGCATTATTCAAGGAATAGAACCACTGACAAAAAAAATCTTTTAGAATTATAGTGGAACATGAGTTTAATTTATGTATCTATGTCCTGGAGTAGGTTTCAAATTCATACCACCTCAATCTACTTTTAGTTTGCAAAGTGCTACATACCACACAAATCAAGCTAATAGATCAGCTTGACGTGCATTTGAGTGGAGTGTGCTTGGAAAAGCTGCAGTCACAGCAAACTAGACTGTTGCTTCTTGTGAGAAGGGAGACATAGCAGTGAACATCACTGGAATTTATTGGTCATCCCTAATTATCCTTAAAAGTGGGTAGTGAGTTGCCATTTTGAACCACTGCAAGCTGTGTATTGAAGATATCCCATAGGGCTATTGGGTATCAATTTAGATGCATGCCAGTCAATGAGAGACAAACCAAGAACCATTCTTTGTAGATAGAATTTGTGCAGCTTCTTTCATCCATCATCGTAACCTGTTCCCCATTTTTATTTCTGCAATTAATCAATTAACCAAAAAGCCTGCTCATCGACTCATTATATTAACATGGTGGGGGAGGGGGAGTTGCAGGATCTTGACCCATTGACTATGAAAGATGATGATAGGTCCATGTCAAGATGGTATGTGATTCGAAGGAAAACTGCAGGTTGTGGCATTCTCATGCATTCACTGCCCTTACTCTGCTGGGTTGCAGAGATTTTGCATTTGTAAAGTACTGTCAAAGAGAATTGGTGAATTTTAGTAATGCATCTGTAGCTGATATGCATTGCAGCCATGATGCACTATGGCTGAGAGAGTGAGTGTTTGAGATGGTGGGTGGGTTGTTCTTCAAGTGAGCTGCTTTGACCTGGATGGTGTTAAGTTTCTGAGGTGATGCTGGCGCTGCACTCATCATCCAGACAAGTGCAGGATGTTTCATCACATTCCTGGACTCGTAGATGGTGGGCAAGTTTTGAGGAGTCAGGACATGAATGGTAGGATTCCCAGCTTCTAACCTACTCTTGGTTGATTCATTTCAGCTCCTGGTCAATGCAAATCCCTGGATGGGGATGTCGGTGGGGATTCGATAATGTCAATGGAGTTGAATGTCTAAGGGGGATATTTAGATTCCCTCCTACTGGCAATGCTCATTTCCTGATATGTATGTGGTGCTGTCTCCCTGAAGCTGTTTCTCTCCTCTCTCCAGCTGTTGGGTTTTTTTAAGGTCTGGAAAACCAGGTTATATTATAAGGCAGATTACTTCAGAGACGCTCAGCCTCAGTGAAATGTTTTAGAAGTCAACTATGCTCCTGACTTGAATTAATTATGAAACAATTAATTGTGTAGATTTATTCTATTCCTATTAAACTAGGAGATGGGTGGATTGGAGGAAGGTTAGAGTCAAGTTTAAGAGTTTTAAACTTTTTATATTCAATCAGAGCCCCCCAGCCAGTGAGTTTCTGAAGTAAGATTGAGCACAGATTCGGTCCAGTGCCTGGACTCTACAAGGTGACATTCTCAGCAATTGACAAGGTATATCTTCAGGACTATTTAACAAAATATCTTATTTTCAGCTTAAGAAAATCCAAACATTGTTAGAAACCTCAAGAATGTAATGGAAGCTTGAAGCTGTTTTACTGAAAGTTGACCCTTGATAATACGATGCATTCTGATCCCACAAAGACTAGTGCAAATATTTGTGGTAGGAATCCTGTGCAAAATCATCACAGTCCTGAAAGCGAGATAAAGCTCATTTTAAATGTCAATATTAAAAAGGCTTTAAATGAAAAAGGTACTTCTTCATGGAGTTTACAGGGAATCAGTATAGCTCAGCATGTTTAATAATGGAATGTCAATTGCCTGGAAAGGAGGGAACCGCAGATAGGGTGTGCTCTCTATCTTCAGACTGATCAGTTATAGCAGCTGCTTAAGACACCAAAATATTCCACAAAACAAAATGTATTCATAGTCTCTTGCCCCAAGAGATACTTGTCAAATGAGGTGCTAAAATCCAACCAAGAACTGTTTAGCTTACCTGCAGCTTTGCCAGGCAGGTCTGCACACTCTCTGCCTTTATTACATAACACACTCTTTTGGAATGTGTCAGCTTACGCACTCTTAAGATAGAAAATTGGTGTGTGATGAGGAAATGTGTGGCAAGTGTACATGAAGAACAAAAGGGAATAAAATGGGAGTAGTAAAATGACAACTATTTACTGACTTATAAAACCTCTGATAAACATATCACAAGTGCTGCTCACAGATTTCACTGACAGGTTACTCTGAAGAATGAAGACTCCCACAGGCAAAACATAAGGCAGTGTTTTAGAATTCAAAATGATTTTTGACTGCCTCATGTTGAAATCATGCAATTGTAAATACTTACCTGAGAATGTTGCTGTTTGGCGAAACACAGCTTTCATTGTTTTCTCTTCCATGTTTTGAAACTAAAAGGCAGTACAGTTACTTCTTGACCAATGCCGATGTGTAAAAATAGTATACGTGGCGCTTCTAGCCACTTTTTGTGTAGTTTACACAGAATCTACTGGGGGCAAGGCCCAAGAGAAGGAGAGACACTGGAGGTTACCACAGTAGCTACACTGTGATGTTGCTTAGGAACAGATTTCAGAACAGTTTTGTCCAATAACACATTGAATTACTGTCGTTCCTCAGTATCCATAAGGGTTTCATGAATTACGAAATTCACAATTGCGGAGTTTGTTAAAAATAGGTTAAAAATTGTGGATACTCAATTCTTGCCTGCGGATGTTAAATTTTGTTGTGACTTATTTTTTGGCTCGGCTAAACAGATTTGCAATTCATGATTTTGCAGATACAGAATATTTACTGGTATTCAAAAAAGAAAGGAACTCATCCTTCTGTAATTCATAAATACACATCTTGCAAGTCTCTTTCTTTGGTCAAGCACTTCTACATCATGTTACATAGAATCATGGAATTCCTACTGTGTGGAAACAAGCCATTTGGCCCAATAAGTCCACACCGATCCTCCGAAGAGTATCCCACCCAGACCCATTCCCCTACTCTGTAACTTTACATTTCCCCTTACTGATGCACCAAGCCTACACATCCCTGAACACCATGGGCAATTTTGGATGGAACAATTCACCTAACCTGCACATTTTTGAACTAATGGGAGGAAATCGCAGCAGCTGGAGGAAACCCACGCAGAGAGAATGTGCAACTCCACACAGACAGGTGCCAGAGGTTGGAATCAAACCCAGGTTCCTGGTGCGGTGAGGCAGCAGTGCTAACCACTGAGCCACCATGCTACCCTGAGTGGATACTGCACAGTTAGTAGTAGATAGTAGACTTTCACTTGGAGACACAACCAATTTTCTTACCGGATCACGAAGATTTGGATTTTAAGGGTCCAGGCTATTGATTCCACCACTATGGCATACAACAGCTTGTGCTAGCTTATGAAAAATACCAATCATGGCACTGGTAGAGAGGTCATAGTGGGTAAACAAACATCACTGCTCCACCCCAAAAGCATTGTCTTAGCAATCCTTAGCAACTTGTTGGAGGGCTGGACCAGAGTGAGAATATGTTTGTCCCTCTGAGTCGACAAAGTGGCAAACATGAATTTTATGAGCACAATCCATGTTTTCACTTCAGCATGAAGATGTGTGACATCTGCCTGTGTTGCAGTAGAAGTTGAGACTGCAAAGGTTGGGCTGCAAGCTTTGTGTACAGGTCACAGGCAACCTCCCCTATTCTTCTCGACAGTGACAAGATTTCGTTTCACCTGACGAATGAGCAGCCCTCCAAAAGCTCATGATTTCAAACAGATCTGTTGGACTATAACCTGGTATCGTGTGACCTCTGACTTGGTCCACCCCAGTCGAACACTGGCACCTCCACATCAAGATTTTGTTTGGCAGACCAGCCAAACATTTTGGTGCTTATGTTCATTGGAGTCCTCGTGGATGCTGCCTGACCTGCTGTGCTTTTCCAGCACCACTCTAATCCAATCCCTCCTCTCTCCTCATGTAACTTGGTTCATCCCACAGCAGAACTCATGCCAGATTGTCCTCTGTTGAGCCGGACCACTAGCTATCCTTGTCCTTAGACCTGGCCACAACCAACTTGTGCCTGATGACTTTTCACCCGAACATCATGACAATTATAGTTTTGACTAATACCAGTAATTTTGGCTGCTAATGTCAAATTACATGACAATGCTTTTTTTAGCAGGTGGAGGATGAAATGGGAGTTTAGACAGACTTGAGGTAGAAGCACACCATTGTCTTCAATGAATTCAATGATTCCTGATGCAACAGGTTCTGTTGCAGTGGCTGTTCATTGGTTTGGACTTCATCACCTCAGCATGAGCAGTACCAATCTGAATTGACTACTGGAACTGTAGTGGCAGCAGTATGAATGCTATCCTCAGGGAGGTTAGCATGTCTCTAGTGCAGGACCCAGGAGATGCAGGCATTCCTGTTCCCCTGTGGGCAATGCTCTGCTCACTGTAGTTGTGTGCCACCTTGTCCCCAGGAGAAAGGAAGACTATCACTGATTGAGGCGATCTGCCCGCCATAGCTGAATAGCCACACTTATGTTTTGGCAGCAAGTTGTTTGTGCATGAGTCTTGTATTGGCAGTGAGTGTGTGGTTTTGGTCAAGTGTCAACTCTGACTTTGTTGGCAACACTTTCACCTCTGACTGGATGTTCGGGCTTGAGCACCAGAAAAAGCACTTCTCCCGATGATGTGCTGCACTATGGAAGATGCTGTCTGCTTGGTGAGATATTAAGACAAGGTCCAATTTGCTCTCCCAAGTAGGCATAAAGGATTCCATGAGGTTATTTTTAAAAAATAACTAGAGCAGTTTTTTTCCCCAGTGTCCTGGAAATATTTATCAACATTATCAACACCACAAAAACATTATCTTGGTGACTGTTTCATTGTTGCTTGTGGGAGCTCACTGTCTGTAGATTGGCTGCCTTGTGTCCTACGTTACAACAGTGACTATATTTCAAGTGTGCTTCATTTGGTTCTTCAGAATGCACTGTAGTTTTGAAAGGTGCTAAATAGGTGTTGTCTTTCTTTTTACATTCTTCTTGTGAGATCTAAATAAATCATTTCTTTGAAATGCACAGAAACTTGATGACTATAATTTCAGTCTTTGGCTGTTAAGTTTTTATTTGATTAATACTGTTTTAAGATTCACAGGCATCTCAAATGCTCTATTACATTTCCAATTTTTGCCTTTTCTGAATAATATTTCACAATCCAGATCCCACTGGAAAATAAAAGAAAGTGATGTTGGTCGAATGCATTTAAGGAGGTAGAAACATCCGTTCAGCAAGTGTCAATGTTTCAGAGAACATTAAAAGGCACCACAACTAACGTTGCAAGGTTGAAGGGGTGAGAAATTAGAAAGTAAGGCCAGCAGAATGGAAAGAGACCTTTATGTGAGTTGAGTGCAAGGAGAAATAATAATGTAGCTCAGCATCTGGCTTTCTAGTTAATGGCAGCTGAGGGTGAGTTGGTCGTTTATGAGTTACATTTGAGGAACTTTTCCTGTGGTGACAATTCAAAACACTCTCATATTCACTAAGCCTCAGGCCACAGTTCACCATTACTGCTTCTGAACAGTTGCAAGTCTATAATTCACAGTGGGAATTGTTGTCCTTGCTGCTAAAGGCAAAGATTACTATCTTTGCTTCTATCAATTGCAAGTGTTATGGACCAGATAAAACCTCCTCAAAATATGTTAAGAAAATAGCCTAGATCCTAAATTTTTCAAACACAGGATGAAAAAGGATCCTTTCAAACTCAATGTAAATTTCACCAGGTTTTTTTCTTTGATTCTGTAGTCTTCTGATATTAGCTCATATGCACTAAAAATTTTTTTTTTTATTTTCTCATACTCCCCAGATACCTTCGTTTATAAGGGTGCAAATGCCTCACTAGCACTGTCTACCAATTTTGTTTGGATTAACAATAACCAATTGGTCACCAGCTATTTCAGTTGTTTAGCTATTTTCTGAAGAGAAATGAAAAAGGCTTCTTAATCCTTCTTGTCAAATTTTGGCAATGCTTGGGCACATTTAAATAGATCCCCACCAGGCATTTAGCTACGATGGGATTGCTCTCATCACTGTCCTCATCACTACTCCTACCTTTCATCTCTACCTCAACCATTTAATGTTGACTTTGAGTTTTCAGTTGCAACATCGAAAATTTCAAAACTCTCTCTTTCTTCCTTTCTTTTCACTCTTGTTCTGTTAGGACCATCCTTTCCTTTTCTTTTTGATCTGCCAGGGCTATTCTTTCTTTCTTTCCTTTTCCCTCTGCTTTTAATCATAATTCAAACTGTTTTATTTCCTTTTCATGTTCAAACTGTTTCATTTGCAATTGAACTCTAGCCATTTCTAAAGATTCTGATGGCATTTCCAGCAATTGTAAATGTCAAGCTATTGCTGCAATTACTTCCCCTTTTCGGAAGGACAAAGGCAATCCTAGTGTGTCTACCAATTTCAAAAAGCTTTGTCTTGCTCACTTTCTGCAAAACTCCAGAAGTGATTTCTTCCACCCTCAAGAAACTCTTAGTGACCAAAACAGCAGTTACTGTACAAGCCACACTCTATTTCAACCAATTCAGCACCTGAAAAATGTCACAAACATTCACCACTCACTGCCTTTGAGTCCAATCATCCTAAACCGAACATAAAATTCGAGATATTGATCCTGACAAGAGACCCTATTTGTTATGGAACAGAACAAACCCCCTCAAAATATATAAAACAGATAGTTTAGACCTGAACATTTTCTTACTTTAAAGATAAGTAAGAGTGTTGCTTGCCAGATACAATTTGATTGGTCAAACTACTCAGCTTTAAGCAAAACACACTTTGTTTTCACACCACAGTCAAAATACAACAAAACAAAAAGAAAAGAAAAGAATTGGCGTAACTGTAACTCTATCAAAATGCTTAACAAAATATACATATATTAACTACTCCTAATTAACTGTTCCAGTATAGTAACATCCCATAAATACACCCTTTGCAAAGATAAATTTAGTCAAATAGATTGTCTCATATGCAATTCTAGCAGCAGGAAGAGGACCCCAGCTTTTAGCTGTAACAGAGAGAGGAATAAAAGCTTCCACATCCAGCTTCACAACGGCAACTGCTTAAAGTTAAAAACTAACACTCCTGATTCTGAGGGAGCTTGATCTCACCTATTCAGGCTGCTTCTATTGTTCCGACGTTAAAAGAAAACCCCAAAGCCTCACAAACTGTTTACTTTATTAGCTTTGAGCAAACTGCTCTATACTATTGTCTCAATCTTACTCTATAAATAAACCAGGACAAAATACATCTCTTAAAGCCATTGTATCTTCACGCAAGCCTGGAAAGGCAGGACATTGTTATGTTATCTAGCCTTTCCAGGTTAGACCATAAGATCTAGAAGCAGTGGAGAACATTCTGCCCATTGAGTTTATTTCACTATTTAGTGGCACCATGGCTGATCTGATCATCTTTACCTACATTTTCCTGCCTTTTCCCCATAACCCTTGATTCCCTTACTAATTAAAAATCTACCTGTCTCAGCTTTGAATATTTTTAATGACCCAGCCTTTACTGCCCTCAGTGATAATGGATTCCACATATATTAATTACCTTCTCAGAGAAGAAATTCCTCCCATCACTACGCTAACTTGTTGTGCCTTTATTCTGAGATTATTCCCTCTGGTCCTACTCTATATCTCTTTATTCTGAGATTATTCCCTCTGGTCCTACTCTGTATCTCTTTATTCTGAGATTATTCCCTCTGGTTTTACTCTGTATCTCTTTATTCTGAGATTATTCCCTCTGGTCTTACTCTCTTACAAAGGTAAACAACCTTTCCAGATTGACATTATGCCTAATTAATGTCACCTCTCATTCTTCTAAACTCAAATGCATACAGGCCCAACTTACTCAACTTCTCCTGATAAGAAAATCCCTTCATTCCTGGAATCAACTTTCTGAACCTTCTCTGGAACTACCACCCAATGCTTGTAAATATTTGCTTAGATAAGAGACCAACATTGCTCACAGTATTCTAGGTGTAATCCATCTAGTTTAGTCATGATAAAGACTTCCCTATTTTTATACTTCATTCCTTTGAAATAAATGCCAACATTCTGTTTGTCTTCCTTATTACCCGTTGAACTTGAGTGTAAGATGTTTGTGAGTTATGCACATGGATCCCCAAATCTCTCTATACTGCAGTTTAATGCAGTCTTTCTTCATTTCAATAATGTTCAGCTTCCTCCTGCAAAAGTCTTTTATCTTGCATTTTCCCACATTATATTCCACCCGTCATTTTTTCCGTCCACTATCAATCTGTTTATCCCTCTCAATGTTACTAGTTTTCAAGACACAAATGAACTCTTCAAAGATAATGTCAATATGGGACTTTTACAAGTTTCACAACATATCTGTTGCCTCTCCCAGTATGCAAGAAATAAAGTTGTTGAGTTGCAATTAAAAAAAAATGACTCTGAGGTGTTATTTCTTATGAAGAAAAGAAATGGACGTTTTCAGCTTGTTACAGGACTCACTGCTGTTCAACACAATCTCAAGTCACTTCTCTCAAGTCAGATAATGAATCACCTTGACACAAAATTGCCCAGTGGAAACATATAATTGAAACTGATCGAGCCAATGCCTTTTCATAGATTCCATTAGCATAATTTTCCATGAAGTACTGAGGAAATCATTCTCTACAAATGTGTTTGTACAAAACATCAATACATGGTTGCATCTGAAGCATGAAAAATTGGCATGCTGGGTGATCTTCTGTAGATGGGCATAGTGGTCAAGTCTGAAGATAACATCTGTTCCCAGCCTCAAAACTCACAGCCTTGGAACTCTCAGCCTCAGCATAGAACCGACAAGGGGTCTTTGCAGCCTGGCATAGTGGTCTCTTGGGCTGGTGTGGCGGTATCTGGGCCTGGCATTGAGTCTTCCCAGCCCAGCATGCTGGTCTCTCGTGGTAGTGTTGTGGTCTCTCAGCCTGGTGTCAAGTCCTCTCGACTGAGCATGGTGGTCTTTCGATGCAGCATGGAGTCCATTCAGCCCAGCATGCTGCTCTTTTGGCCTAGTCTGGTGATCTCCCATGGCCCAGTGTGGCAGGCTCTCAAACCAGCCTGGTGCTGTTCTGATGGTATGTGGTGGTCTCTCAGCCTGGAATGGTCATAACATGGACTTCCAGTCTTGAGGTGATTCCAGAGAGATCTCCTAGCCTCATGAATCCTGAGGTGAAGCCCGGTTTGGTCTGGAGGCTTAGTGCCAGCGTAAACTGAGTTGGAAGTCCATAGTTCTGAACTTTATATTCTCCATTTTATAATTTATTCCTAAAATCTGCAAAGTTGGACTTCTTACTCCTCTATTTTTCTAAGAGTTGTAACTAAAGGAGCTATACCTAAGGACCTTTGTACCTAAGATGGCACTGTAAGCAGCAACTTGTATACTTTTCACTGTGCTCATTTGAGTCCAAGTGACAATAAAAGCTAATTCCTATTCTAATTCTGCTGTGGCGGTAACAGTCCTGAATGACATCTGCAGATTTTAGTACCAACGCATTCTACATTTGTTGTCTTGATGTGGTCTGAGCCTCTCTCCCATCAAGACTATCATTTGCACTAAGATTGCAATGATTCAAGATGTTTTTTTTCCAAGGGCACCTTGGCAGTGATGCCATTCTAACTAACCACTCTAAACCTGCTTTCCACTCGAGAAGGTTTCTTGACATGAGATTTTCCATCAGAACCTATAAGATACTTTCAAGAATCTTTCCTCGTTGTGCCTCCTACAGATCCTCCTTAGACACTATGCTGAACACTGCCTGTCTGGGCCAAAAGAAGGATCCTCTGATGAATCATCAGAAAGGTGGATGGAAAATCAGTTACAGCGTCCACTTAACTGTTACAATGTCAATCAATATTTGGTTTTCAGGGGTTCCTTTTCAGTCTTACTAACTCCTTTATTAGGTCATTGTCATTGCTTAGTAAAAATATCCTATGTATTTTTTGTTGAAATATCATGGATATGGACTTACAGAGCAACAGATTTAGAAGAATTCTTTTTTTCTTAATATCAGAAGAATTAATCAATTTACCTAGTAATCACCACCATTTCCAAGTTCCTGTTCAAGCCATAATGACTTGCTGTGTTTAAAAAAACCTTCTTCTGGCATCTTTGGTTCTTTTGTCAATTACCTTGGCTGGAATTTTATGATCAATCTCATTGTACGTTTGAAGGTGGGAAGGGCATTTAATGAGGTGGGCAGATAGTATGCACAAACCTCACCATCTTCCAGCTACTTTAAACCTTAAGTTCTGGAATGCAAGGCTGTGCTTGGATTCCCTGTCCTGCTAATTGACTAGGCAATTAACAACAATTTAGCTACTTCATATGACCACCACTGGTATTTATCTGGTGTACACAACAAGTAAAACTTCTAATTGTTGGCCTGCTTGGGGTTTCCTTGTTGAGGAATAGGGGTGAGGAATAGGGGTGCTCAGTGTTGATAAAGGGGTACAAAGTCAAAAAGAAGGGGCCACGCAGGTATCCAATCCTTGGTGCCAACTTCCCATACCTGTCTCAATCTGCAGCTCTTCTAAATTAGTCGTCGAGGATGAAAGCCATTCCTGACAGGAGCTGCCAGGCAATCAGAGGCTATAAGCCCCTGTGTCCATCTATGCCATACAGAGCATTGTGTCTATTGTCAAGAACACAACTACAGAGACCAAGGACCCAGGTCAATGATAGGTGATTTGGGGCTTCGGGTTTCAAGGTGCGGCATGTGGGGAAAATAGGAGATGGGACTTGGAAGCAACGGCCAAAGGCTAATCCTTTCAGTAGCACATCCCTGCCCTATCCCAGGACTATATGTCTTTGATCAAACTGTCCACCACCAACCTGTGCTCACAACAACCATGAAGCTGATAAAAGCAGACTGCAATTTTTTTTATTCACTGAGGGATGGCGCTTGTTGGCAGGTGTGCTGAACTGCACTATTCCCAGCAGGAGAGGGTTGAAGCCCTTAATTCCTCTTTAATTGGGCCCAATGGCCCAAATAAACAGTGCGATGGGAAAGTCTGTCACTGAACTTAGCACCCAGAGGTAAATTTCAGCGAAGGTGGGAAAGTGTTGTGAATCTCCTCCCCCCCCTATTCAAACACTTTTCCCACTACCTCAACCCCTCCTAAATCACACCTCAGTTGAGGTTGTATCAGTGTTTCAAAGGTTTCATCAGAACTTTCTTGCTTGGATAAGATATACCCCTTTAATTCCTTTTTAACCTTCCCAATCACCTAATCTGATTTGTATACATATATGTTTCCATACACTAAGAATATGCCGTCAGCAAGAATGCATAGTGCAACTTCTCTACACCACTGCCAATAGAGAATATCTTTTACTTGAGTATTATATTATTGTCACACTATTCATGGGCCAATAAGGCATAGGGAAGAATTTTTTAATATTATGAACAGATGGGATAGCTTAGATTATTGCAGAAAGTTTCAATAATTGAGGTCTCAACATTGACACCAGCTTTAAAAGAGATGCAAGAGATTATTGAATGTCATTAGAGCACACAATTTGCTTAAATGGAAGCTTTTAACCATACTGGAACTACTTGCTGGGGTGAATGCTGATTTGGACAAGTTGAAAGTGTTCCCATTTTAGAACTTTGTTTCATAAGTCAAGCTTTTTTGGCCTGAAATATGCAGAATGACAAATACATTAAGTTAAACAATTAAGTTCTGATTTCAACCTAAAACTATACTGTATGTACAGAAATACAAAAATGTCCGACACAATTGCAAATTGATTATTTCTCATATATGGAATAAGCAATAATTTCATGATGACTCATCAATCAAATGTTGCATCGAGATGAAGTGTGAATGAGTGTACAAAAGCTATCTGGAGTGAATGAATTGCCTTATGAGGATAGGCTCGGCCTGTACCTTCTGGAGTTTACAAAGAATGAGAGTTGACTTAATTGAAACATGTTAAGACCCTGAGGAGATTTGACTGGGTGATGTTGAAAAGATGTTTCCTCTTGTGAGAGAATCTAGAACTAAGGATCAAAATTTAAAACAAAGGGGTCAACCATCTAATTGAAAGGTGAGGAGACATTGCTTTTGTCTATCAGAGGGTTGTGAGTCTTTGAAATTCCATTTGTCAAAAGGCAGTGGATGCAGGATCATTAAATATTTTAACACAGATGTGGATAGATTCTTGGTAATGAAAGGATGAGAAATTTTCAGGAGTATGCAGGAGTATAGAAATGAGGTTAAAATCAATTCAGATATGATCTTCCTGAGTAGTGGAACATGTTTGAAGGGTAGATTGAAAATGTGTTGCTGGAAAAGCGCAGCAGGTCAGGCAGCATCCAAGGATCTTGCACTTTTCCAGCAACACATTTTCAGCTCTGATCTCCAGCATCTGCAGTCCTCACTTTCTCCTTGAAGGGTAGATTGGCCTACTTTTGTTCCTTTCCCATGTATTTGTACAAAATGCAACATGAAGGGGCAAAGAAAGAAACAAGCCAACAAATCCAATGTGAATCTTGTTTTGCTGAAGTATTCGAGCAAAATTAAGGTGACAGTCAAACAAATTGCTCTTTCTGCATTTACATTTCTCTTGAATTTCCCTTTGGAAAATACCCAAACAAAATCACTGGCCCTGTCAAGTTATGTTCCTCAGTATGTAAGAACATTGAAGATTCTTGTGGTGTAGCCGTAGTGTCCCTACGTCCAAGCCAGGAGACATAAATTCAAGTCTCACCTGTCCTACAAGTGAATTATGACATCTCTCAACTGGTAAATTAAAAAATATCCAGGAGGAAATGCTGACATGTACTCATTAAATGAAGGGGAAAATTAGCAGGCATTGAAATAATTTTGAAGGTACTTTTGTAATTAAATATTGAACACAAAGTTTAGAATAAGTTGGAGGGCTTTACATTTAGACCATAAGATTATAAGACCATAAGACATAGGAGCAGAAGTAGGGCCATTCAGCCCATTGAGTCCACTCTGCCATTTAACCATGGCTAATGGGCATTTCAACTCCATTTACCCACACTCTCCATGTAGCCCTTAATTCCTTGCGAGATCAAGAATTTATCAATCTCGGCCTTTAAGACATTTAATGTCCCGGCCTCCACTGCACTCAGTGGCAATGGATTCCACAGGCCCACTACTCTCTAGCTGGAGAAATGTCTCCTCATTTCTATTCTAAATTGACCCCCTCTAATTCTAAGGCTGTGCCCACGGGTCCTAGTCTCCCCACCTAACAGAAACAACACCCCAGCTTTCACCCTTTCTAAGGCATGCATTATCTTATAAGTTTCTATTAGATCGCCTCTCAACGTTCTAAACTCTAATGAATACTATCCCAGGATCCTCAGCCGTTCATTAAATGTTAGGCTTACATTGAAACATTAATTGAAGTGTGAAAAAGTATCATCACAGAGGTTAAATAATTTTTCAGTGCTTCTGCTGAGACAGATGTTAAAGTTTCTACATTACAAATCTTTTGGTAGTATATGTTGTTATTTTTAATTAATGAATAAGCAATGCTATCTCTGGAATAAAGCACTTGAATAGTAACCATTTTCAGACAGTAGTTCCATAATATTCTTTTGATTTGAAATATTTATTGCATTAATTCAGTTTGAGAGTATAATATTACGTACATCATAAATCTGCAATAAAACATATACATAGATTAATGGAATTAACTAAGAGAATATTCTTCCTTCCGAAAGATGTTTTGAAGGTGGAAACGATATTTTTCAGGGAAATCAGTGCTGATCAGTCCTCCCCATTCTCCATACATACTTTTGGAAAGTAGATTGTCAGTTTGAGAGGCTGTTTGATGCCAGTCCTTTAGTGATCAGATGCAGGAATTCTGCTGGGTCCTTTGTAATTCTGGAGCCTACCCAGGTCAGGTAGGCCCCTAAATGCAGCTTGCCACAAGTTGGACACACAGACCTGTGAAATCTTCAAATCTGAACAACCATGGTGCAGTCATCAGTGTTTCAGGGAACATCTGGCAATTGTGGCTACTTTTTTTAAATGAACTTCTAGCCTGTTCAGAGGGTACCTATTACAACTAAGGGGGAGAAATGATTTGGAATTTTTAAAAAAATTGTTGTTTTTACCGAGGTGGTTGTTTAAGTTTTTTTTCCCTTTTAAAATGAACCTTTGCCTTTACGCACTCCCACAAGCCTTCTATTTGTGAAGTCCAAATTTTAAATGAACCGCAACAAACTCCCCTCGAAGTATGGTTTATGCATTCATTCAAGCGAGGGAGACTATTGTTTCAATATGCACATGCACGAGTATACAAGGAACAGAAAATGATGAAGACCTTTCAATTAAAAATCATTTTAAACTCAATGTTAATGATTAATGATTGAAACTTTGACTTTTTATCTGATCTAAAAAATACAAAAAGTAAGTGCCCAGTGAAAACTTGCTTTAGTTTGCATTCAAGTTCAGGTGGGTGCAGTTAACTGAAGTTGCAAAATTCCTTAAAAAGTTGACAAAGGCACAGTTAATTTCAGATGGTGATTATGTTTCGATGAATGTAAGGTTTCGAGGTTGACTGAAATAACTGGATAGAGGCCGGTATCCTGTCACCAAGTCACAATTTATTTACATGCGCACAGTACACTGACTATGGCCAGCTAGCTTGGCGCCTGTCCCTGAAATGAGGAGATTCTGAATCCCCTGTGTATTTTTTTCAGATAGTGAAAAACAAATCTGTCAGCTGGGATCTGATTGGTGCAAGTTAACAACCCCAATCAAGGAGCTCATAGTCAATAAGATCCACCTGGTTCCAATCACTACAGAAATTTAGACTAAAGGCTAGCTTAGTTAAAACTGGAGTCTGCCTGTGGTGTCACCAGTTAAGTTCCTAGCAGCCTGACTCAATGTTAACAGTGAGGTGCTTCTTACGAGACTGAACAGAGTTGAACATGTGCAATTAAAAAAAAATATTTTTAAGATCAAGTGTTTTGCTCAGGTAATGATGTACCCAGATGAGTCAGTTTCAAATTAATGATGATGTACCCAGATGAGTCAGTTTCAAATTAATGAGGCAGTTTCGAGACAATTGGTTTTAATATCTTTGGCTTAGCATTAATCATTTATGGATGTAAGTTTGCTCGCTGAGCTGGAAGGTTTGTTTACGTACCACACCCTGAGAAAAAGAACAAGAAATGCCATCACCACAGGAAATGATGTCACCAATCCAAGGAAGCCTAAACACATAAATTGATCATTTATACATGATCAATAATAAGCCATTAGTGCCGCCTCTGGCATAATGAGTTTGAATCCGTTTTTTTTTGTTAAGAACCATTTGGGTAGCCTTCTCATTTGCTTGCCTTTTTGTTTTGTAGGCTGCGAGGTTTACGCAATAAAAGGGTGTGATGTTTCTGGGGATAATGTCTAAATGCTGTGGCAGTAAGTGTTGATTGTTTAGTGAACGCCTTCCAAAATTGTGTTAAATTTGCATTGTGTAATTGGTGGTGACTATACTTTAGCCAGGAAAATTTGTTTCAAACTTATAGAAATTACAGAAATTCCAATAAATGATAGTTTCAAAAATAATTTATGATCTGGATGTAGGCTTGCTCGTTGAGCTGTAAGGTTCATTTTCAGACAATTAATCACCTAGGTACTAGGTAACATCTTCAGTGAGCCTCTGGATGAAGCATTGGTGGTGTAGCCCACTTTCTATTTATGTGCTTGGGTTTCCTTGGATCAGTGATATCATTTCCTATGGTGATGTCATTTCCTATGGTGATGTAGTTTCCTGTCCTTTTTCTCAGGGGGTGGTAAATCGGGTCCAAGTCAATGTGTTTGTTAATAGAGTTCTGGTTGGAATGCCATGCTTCTAGGAATTCTTGTGCATGTCTCTGTCTGGCTTATCCTAGGATGGATGTGTTGTCCCAGTTGAAGTGGTGTCCTTCCTCATCTGTATGTAAGAATATTAGAGAGAGAATGTCGTCGTTTTATGGCTAATTGATGTTCATGTATCCTGGTGGCTAGTTTTCTGCCTGTTTGCCCAATGTAGTGTTTTTTATGGTCCATTGCACGGAATTTTGTAAATGACATTAGTTTTGCTTGTTGTCTGTATAGGGTCTTTCAACTTCATTAGCTGCTGTTTTAGTGTGTTGGTAGGTTTGTGGGCTACCATGATGCCAAGGGGTTTGAGTAGTCTGGCAGTCATTTTTGAGATGTCTTTGATGTAAGAGAGAGTGGCTAGAGTTTCTGGACATGTTTTGTCTGCTTGTTTGGGTTTGTTGCTGAGAAATCTGCGGACTGTGTTCATGGGTATCCAGACAAAATGCATCCAGAAACCCTAGGTACTCTCCCCTTCATCAAAGACATCGTGGAAATGACTGCTAGACTACTCAGACTCCTTGGCATTATGGTAGCCCACAAACCCACCAACACACTAAAGCAGCAGCTAATGAACTTGAAAGATCCTACACAGACACAAGCAAAACTAATGTCATTTACACAATACTGTGCAAGGACTGTAACAAACACTACACTGGGCAAACAGGCAGAAAACTAGCTACCAGGATACATGGACATCAACTAGCCACAAAATGACTTCACCCTCTCTCACTAATATCCATACATACAGATGAGAAAGGATATCATTTCGACTGGGACAACACATCCATCTTAGGACAAGCCAAACAGAGACATGCACGAGAATTCCTAGAAGCATGACATTCCAAGTGGAACTCTATCAACAAACACATTGACTTGGACCTGAGTTACCACCCCCTGAGAAACAGAATAGGAAATGACATCACTATAGGAAATGATTTCACCACAGGAAATGACATCACCAGCCTAAAGGAACCAAAAAAACTTAAATAGAAAGCTGGAATCATCAGCAATGCTTCATCCGGAGGCTCACTGAAGATGTTATGCCTGAAAATGAACCTTCCAGCTCAGCGAGCAAACCTACATCCAGTACCACAAGCTGAGCTACAACTCTTCACAAAACTCAATAACTCATGATCTCTCTTCTTGTTCAAGTGCATCATAGCACCTCAAGGTAATCGCAAACTTGCAACATCCCTCTGTACGACTGCTTTATAAAGCATCTCTAATTTGTTTGAAGCATGACATTGAACTTGTCATGTGAATTTTCATGGATTTACTCTGACCTTCTACCATTGGCCTCTTGCAGTGTTCCAGTTAGGCTCAATGCAAGCTCGAGGAGCATTATTAGCTTTAAATATTGAGTTCAATAACTCTTGTCTGTAACCATCACTGTGTCGTCTAAATCTCCTTCAAAACCTTACATCTACTAGAAAAGTAGACACCATCTTCAATTAACTGTGCCTTTGTCAACTTTTTAAGGAACCTGCAATTTCAGCTAACTGCACCCACCTAAAGATGACTGCCATTGGAAATAAATTTTCACTGGACACTTTTTGAACTTTCTGGATTAGGTAAAAGAGTACAAAGATATTAATGTCAGTAACACTTCTGTTTTACTGTTTTTTCATTGTTTTTTCTTATTCTATTCACTTTGCTATCAGACAGCAGCTAATCATGCTGTTGCAATTCACAGCTCCTCTAGATGCATCTATGATTTCTTTATTTGTCCCACTAGTACTCACGTTGCATTGAACAATGAAGCTTTTTTGTTGTTTCATTTATCCTGTTTACCACCCTATCACATATTTCTTATGTCCTTCATCTCAAATTCCTTCTTTCACTCACTCAAAATTTATTGCATTTCTTGCTTTTTCCAAATCAGTTAAAATATCAGAGAGCTGAAATGTCTGCTCGAGTTCTTTCTTCACAGTTGCTGACTGACCTGTTAAGCACCCTCAGGATTTTCTGTATTAATTCAGTTTTAAAAACTAGCTAATCATAAACGTGCATTATTTATGTTTATGTGCTCACAGGTAATTGGTATTGCGAAGTGATGTAAGAAGTATCGCAAGGTCCAATCAATTAGTGCCATTCCTTTTTGTTTTCATACTGGAATATTTCTATGCATCAGCAATTGTACCCATTATCTTTGACTTTGAAAACCAAAAGAACTGCAGATGCTGTAAATCAGAACCAAAATCAGGAATTGCTTTTCCAGGAGTTTCTGTTTCTGGTTAGCATTACCTCTGACTTTTACATCATAATAAATCTTTTATTCGTGTGATGACTGAGACTGGAGGAGTGCACTGTTTCTCCAGTCCCATTACTCCACAGCAAAATATTTACTTTTTCCAGTTACGAAAATGACCAATTAAATGCCTCATGCCAGAGGATTTTTCAAGATCCCTATCTCATCTACACCCAGCACTCCCTCCTCTATCCCAGATTCCAAGTTTTAAGGGAGTAACATGATTCAATGACAATATTCAGCAAGGCATTGCCAAAGTGATACAAGCATCAAAATCTATCTTAAGGAGACCTACTGCCAGTTCCACTGTGTTGCATCTACATTCTGCTTTAGTCTGAAGGTTTCATAAAGGTGTGTGTGTTCTCCAGTATGTACTTAGCTTGGCAACTCCTCGGCTATCTGGTGCTAAAAACCTCCAAAATCTGGAACTGATAGGCACAGGTAAGCTGAGCACTGATGGAGTGGAAGCCTCTTTTGTTAATAAACTTTGGAGCATGGTGGTTGTGAGTTCTTAAAACAACATGGGTGCAATTCATGGCACCCTGCACCAGGGGCAAGCCAGCAATGGTGGAGAACCAAATCAAAGGCAAAGGATATAAGCTAGTGTGATGTGGAGAAAATTAAATCAGTGACATTTTGGAGGGGCTGAGGATTGGAAGATGTTGCATAATGTCACAATTGTTCCTTGGAATGAGTTGCTGGGGTACAAATTCAGGACTGATGTAAGCTTGTTGAACACCAAGATGAGGTAGCCATACATTCCTTCTGATGCATGTTATGACCCAGCAGATGGCACAGAGCGATGACATTGATCTGGGACATCCTTAATCTCTGCTTGCACTATGTTTCCAAAACTTATGGAAAAGACAGTAAGAACAGTCGATTCAGTCTCTAGTTATTCTTTTGTGGCTCCTTTAGGGTTATTCACCTGCTGCCTTTCCCTCTGGAGGATGTGCAGTAACTGTGGGAGATTTCTACTCTCGCTAAATTTGGTGATGACATTGCAACTGCTGTTTTCTTTTGGTCCTGTTGGCTGATTTCAAACAAGGCACAATGAATCCTCCAATTCTGAGATCTATCTCAAATGCATGATCTGATAATCTGTGTTGGAATGTTGGAATCAACAGCATATCAATAAGGGGACACCTAAGCCCAAACCTTACTCACTGCCCTGAAGCAGTGTGCTATGAACACTTTTCAAGGAGGCCAAAATCATGCGTCATTATGTGGCACTGAGCTCGGTAACCTTATTGAGATGTAAACTGCAGCTCCAAAGTGCCAATGCAACATTGGCTAAGTAAACTTCAACGCTTCTCCACAATGATAGCACCCCTTCCTTAAAACCTCCACCCTTGAACATCACGGATCATGTTTTTGCATCATTATATATCAGTGTGAGAAGATGGCAGCTTCGAAGCATCATCTTCCAGTATCAGAAATGGAAAGTGATGGAAAAATGACAAAGCCAGATAAGGCTTTTAGTATCTGCATAACATTATGGACCTGGCATGTCAAGGGGCCAATTGTATGGTCCTGATTGTTTGAGGCCATCCATATTAATAATGTTCATTCCTGCAAAGAACAACTTTTCACCAATATGAAATTTGATGATGAATGGGTAGTACAGGTATACATTCCTTTATCTGAAATCCTTGGGGCCAGTTGTTTTTGTTTTAGAATTTGGAATTTTTCAGTTTTGGAATAAATGACATTTTCACAGTGAAATAAAAAAAATTACCTAACAGCAGGTGCATGTGTGAATAGTACGAGCACTGAGAGACATTTGATGCCTGCCAGTGCTGGGCTATGCCACCACTTCACATCTGAGTGACATGGTTCGAGTGGATGTGGAGTTGGGTTGCCTGTTCGCATGCCAAAATGATGCTCCACAAAAAAAAAATCCGATTTTGGAGCTTTTCAGATTTCAGAATTTCAGATAAAGGATTGTGTACCGCAATTTGTGAAACATTGGATGCATAATTACTGCATTTGTCCAAGCAGGACCTCACTTTCAAAAAATTGTATTCCACTCCAGAAGAGAAAGACAGAAACTTATTCTGCCATCTCTGCATGCAGTGGCAGACATTTTGCTTTTCTTCTTTCCAGTTGAGTTTGGTGGAATGATGGCAGGGATCATCATCCACCCAAGATGAATGATGATCCCTCATCATGTTCCATTTTGTGCAACTGTCACTGTGACTCAGATGTCCTTTTCGACTCCCATTGCTTTCATTAAGTCTCATTGTACGATGGTTCATCTTCCCAAACTATGCCCTTTGCCAATGGGTTTGCAAAATGTAATATCCTTGTTGACCAAATACTCTACCCATGTTTAAGCAATATAGATCAGGACTTGTGAGAACTCTCATCCCCTCCCTCCCCCTCCCTCCTCTGCTGTGTGAGATCCCACATTTTTAATGCTTTCTTTCACAATGATCCCTCTGTCAGTGATCGATGCAGAGCTTCCTACTTCGCCTTGAACTGCTCCCATTGTGATACCCTGACCATTAATGCCTAAATCCCATGGGCAGCATGGTGGCTCAGTGGTTAGTACTGCTGCCTCACAATGCCAGGAATCCAATTCCACTCTCAGGCAACTGTCTGTGTGGGGTTTGCACATTCTTCCTGTATCTGCATAGGTTTCCTCCAAGTGGTCCAGTTTCCTAGCAGGCTAGATGGATTGACCATGCTGATTTACCCATAATGTCCAGGGACAGACACATTTGGTGGGCCAGCCATGGGAAATGTGGAATTACAGGGATAGGGTCAGAGTTGTGGTGGTGGTGGTGGGGGGGGGCATGGTGGATCTGGGTGGGATGCTGTGCAGAAGGTAGGTGTGGAATCATTGGGCCGAATAGCCTGGTTCTACACTGTAAGGATTCTATGTTTCTATGACCAACCATGGCCAAGACCCAAAATAACCTGATAAGATAGTCTGGACTGACAATGACCCAGCCTCCAGGCTAATGTCTTCACAGCACTCTGACAGATATACCAGAAATTTCTGTTCTTCAGGATGGACAATGGTTTAATTTCTGAATTGGATGAACATAAATCCCTAGATTCACCAAGTGCCTGACTGACAGTAACCAACCAACTCAAATGGAATCGGAAGAGTCCCTCTTTTTCATGCAGTGGGTGGTGCATGTATGGAATGAGCTGCCAGAGGAAGTGGTGGAGGCTGGTACAATTTCAGCATTTAAAAGGAATCTGGATGGGTATATGAATAGGAAGGATATGGTCAAGCGCTGACAAATGGGACTAGATTAAATTAGGATATCTGGTCGGTGTGGACGAGTTGGACCGATGGGTCTGTTTCCATGCTGTACATCTCTAAGATTCTAAGACTGAATGTGGCAGCACCTTCTAATTAACTGCAGATTGCCTTCACTCCAATAAAGACCAGAGCCCTTGTGCAATGAGACATGACCATTTGGTTGAAGCATGTTTGTTGCATTTGCTGCAGAAGCTGTTGGCACATGCTGCAAGCATGAAAATGATTGACTGTTCAGTACTCTGAACCAGAACAAGCTGCCCATGTCTCCCTCTGTGCTAAAGAGCAATACAAGCCAGTGAGCTTAGAGCTTCCAAGTCAGTGCAAAGTGACTAGGAAAAAGAGGGCTAAGAAAATAAACTAAGAGCCATACAATACATCATGTGTCGTTGCATGAGATACTGTACATCTCATGGCAGAAGCATGTCATAAATGTCCCTAAGTTCTAAAGTGCAGTTCTGAAATGATGTGTTAGTTGGCCCACAAGCAGCCATGATGATGCAATGGTGGTTGTGTTTGGTGATGCCCTCTTGTGTGAAAGAGGACAGTGTTAATGGAACATGCAGGATAATGCTGGTGACAGTGAAATTGCATGAAGGTCCTGAGATGCAAGTAGTGAGCTGCTGCTACAAGATAAATGTGCTTACATTTATGACAGCAATTGGCTCAGTCTTAAGGCGAACTCTTAAGGGGAAAATCAGAAATCTTTTATTCATATCATGGTGCTGACCTTTCCATTCTTACTGCATTTTCCCAACTTTCTCCCCATTGCCCACATCAGTAAACGTTATTTCCTGTTTCTCCCTCCACAGATGTTAACTGATCTGCTGTGTATTTCCAGCATTTCTGGGTGTTATTTTTCATAATATGTATCATGATATCCTAAGCATGTCTATTTGCCTCCAATATGTGCATCAGTGTTTCAGTAAGTAACATGTCCTTCCCAGAAATTAAATGTCAATAAAAGCGTGAACTCTAGTCACATAGGCACAAATGAAGTGAATAGAGTTGAATTTCATCAAAAGTTGGCTTTGTGTCAATTTTGGCTAATTTAATGAAAAGTATCTCACCATGAGCTCTAGCAAATTAGCCCATGTAATTCTTCACTGCTCACCTCGTTATGTGTGCACCATGTCCTTACGGTGCCGTTCTTATGCTATCTTGTTGTTGTCAATGGTGGAAGTAATCTCCATTGCCAGTATCCTCTGGGGTTTCCACCACTAAAGTTAAACCAAATGTCCTGCTGCGCACCAACTTAGTCACTGACAGCCACTAATAATGCATCAAAGTACATGCATTGGGAGGGAAACGATAAAGAAAAGTTTACAAGGCTACATAAGTGGCACTGGGTCACCCCATTGTGAACAGAAATTCATATTTGTGAATATATTCTTCTTTAGTTTAGGTGGATTGGCCATACTAAATTTCCCATATTGTTCAGGGATGTAGAGGCTACGTAGATTAGCAATGGAAATGCAATGTTGCAAGGATAGAATGGGGAGGGGTTGGAATGCTCTTTATAGGGGCGATGTGGAATTGATAGGCCAATTGGTTTACTTCCATATTGTTTGATCAAACACTATTGTAACTGTACCTATAAGCATCAAGCTACACAGGAGACCTGCCCTGGATACCATATCACCTTAGAACCCTGTCTAAGGTAGTATTACTCTTTTCTTATCACCCAGTTTGTCATAGTATGGAATCATTATTCAGGACCGACTTTGGCCCAACTCACTGACCAACATGGAAGGACCACCATGACTGATGAGTGACTAGAATACTAACTGATTTACATGAGGCTCCAAATTGACTTACATGCAATTCCCTTTATAGTTGCAGTGGACCTATAGGACTGACTGTGGTCCATCCCTGGATGATAATGGAATTCCCGGTTTCTGAGCATTTCCTGGACCCAAATGAAATGTCCAAAGCCCTGAACTGATATCAGACCATGATCTTGCTCTACTGCCTATGTTCTGGCACCACCTCATTGATGACAATCTCTGTTGATCTAAGTGAGCGCTATTCATCTTAGACTTTGAGACATGTTCATTTGGTTGAAACATATGTAGTGTGTTGGTCAGGTAAGCTGCTGGTACGTGCTGCAAGTGTGACATTAATGTAGTATAGTGCCATAAAGCCCTCTTGAATTGGCAGTGGTGGCAAATACAACAGACTGCCTGGCCTTGTGTCTGTACTAAGAAGTAAGGCAAGCCAAAAAGATGGTAAGCCTGCACATTTTGAATGGTTAGTAGGTGCAGAATGAGCAAGCTAAGAGCCCTGAGATGCACCCTATTCCAATGTATAAGATAGGTGCCTGCTCTTGAATGCCAAACAGCTTGGTCAAAGCATTTTGACATAATACATTGGTGCACTCTAAAGTGCATCATTTAAGCACTGAAATGAATTCCAAGTTAATTCAAAATATATCATGATGACACTGTGCAGCTCGTGCATGTCCAAACTCTATGGCTGAGGGTAGGTGCAGATAGTCATTGCCCACAGAGTGCAACCTGAGATATGGGGGCTGTTGGCCAGGATAGAGGGCTGGGGGAGCAAGCTAGAACCACCAGCTGCCTGCTCTGACTTTCTTGTCAGAGATTGCTGCTGTCGAGCTTCTCTCCAACACATGGGAGAGTAGGAAATTGCAAATACATGAGATGAAATCGGGTCCTTATAAGATGTAAATGCAAGCAATAGGACCCTCCGCACTTGCTTGGGAGAGTCTCATCTCACTGATAAAAATATTGACTGAAAATTAGACTTTTTTTTAAAGTCTCAATATTCTAATCATATCTTATTTTTCCAACTGATTTACAATTGCCAACATCATTCAGGGCCGGGAAGGTTCAACCCACAATGGCATGCATTTTCTGTTGATTTATTAGATATATTAAAATTACTCTAATCATCCTCTCCACAAAAATTATAAATTACATTAACTTTGAAATATTAAAAGTGTTTATCAACTGAAACATGAAAATTAATGATAAATAATGCTAATAAGTAACAATAATGCATTTTAATGGCTCTGCAATATTTTGGTCCATTTCCTTTTGGAATTTCTATCTTTCCCTCCATATTTAATTTCTGAATTCACACATTAATGTCATCTGCAAGTTGGTGGATATGTGGCTGGAAACTACTTGAAAGCCTGTTATAATTAAAAAGCTCCAGGGATCAGCAAGAAGAATGCATGTGAAATAAAACACATTGCTGGCGTTTTGTCTTCAAGACATAATCTCCTGAACGGAAATGAGTGGATTTTTAAAAATAATTAACACCATCAGCAAGACCAGACATGGTAGCGGCAAGGCTGAAAGATGATTTCTTTCATGTTTAGCAACATCTGCCTGTTTCATTATCAAAACTTAACTGTCTGCATCTCACATCTTCAATTACATGTTCCCACAACCTCACCTTCCTGTATGCTACATTTTTGATATCCCAGCAGTGAGGTATTGCATTGAAGCATTTTACATATTTCAGTCTTCTATTTACAGAGAAAAACATTATAAATGCACTCATTCAAAGACAAGAACAGTTTCTTTCAGCTTCTATAGGGAAGAGCGTAAGTGATTTCCCAACTAATGCTCAGTATCTGAATGCAATTAAATTCTCAATTAATAAATATTTAGCACAACATTCCACAGCCTCAACGACATACATCTCACAGTTTAGACTGTTTACATCACAGAACCTGCACTGCCTGCATATCATAATCCTCCTACCTGTATCACACAGGATCAACTCTGCACCTAGCTTTCACTGTATTCCGAAACCATTCCTTTTTCTAATCTGGATTTTATCATTTAGATCTGCATATAAGCATTAATCATGGTATCAATTATATTTACACGAATCAATAATAGTCAGAAAGCAGTTTAAAGTTTTAACATAGTCGGAGCAAGAGCAAAATAAATCTGGTTGTGGATCTTCCTGCAGCAGACAGCATACTCTCTATCCAGTGTCGTCCTGGTCCAGCTCCTGCAGAGCAGTCCTCAGACATTGTTAAAAGGAATACACAGGCTTGTAGACATGAGTGGTGAGATAGTATTGTTTAAGATGTATTAAATAAAAAAAGAAAGTGCCAGAGACACCCAGCAGGGTCCAGCAGAAGCTGTGTGAGGGAGAAACAGAGTTAATGCTTTGAGTCTGAGATGACTTTTTTTTGTTTCTATTTTTATTTCAATTTTCTGGTGTTCTCACTACTTTGTTTTTATGTGCATGAAGCATAGCTCTGGTGATTGCTGAGCCTTCTGGAATGCCTTCTACTGATTCCACAGCTTTATGTTAAAGAAGCTGTATTTTCACTTAAAAATTATTTCGATCATTAGTGTTAAGTTAATTTGGCAAGTATGAACGTTGCAGCTTACACTTTGATATCTTGAAATCTTTTAGTTCTCACCAGTAGTTTTCTTGTATGAAGTCCTTTATACATTGTTATGTTTAACTCCCCTCGTTGTGATGATTTATTATGGGGAGGTGGTGGTTCAGTGATGCAGGGACCCAGTCACTAATGGAACAAGGTACAAGGTACGATGACCCCTAATTTTAGGTCAACTTCCACGTTCTGGGGATATAGGTTCAATCTGACCATGGTTGATAGTGAAACATAGAATTAATAAAAATCTGGAAGTAAAAGCTAGCCTCATGGTGACCATGCAATAATAATAATAATTAAAACCTAGTTTGTTCACTAATGTTTTTAGGAAAGAAAATCGTAAATCCTTAACTGGTTTGGCCTGTATGTGACTGCAGACCCAAAAATGATGTGATTGACTCTTAACTGTCCTCTGAAATGGCACAACAAGCCACTCTGTTCCTGAACAAGTAGGGATGAGCAGTAAATACTGGTTGGCCAGTGATGCCCTCAAACATGAATAAAAATTTTAAAATTACTTCAATCACAGCTTTGCCAATTTTGAATACTTTTGCATCTTTTAGTTTCAACTTAAATATTCTCTGTACATTTAGGAAAGAAAATGCCAGAAATAAAAAAGAAAACAAATTAAAGCAATTCTGAGGAAAAAAAATCTGAAATAAATATGAGCACATTCCAGTACTAAGCCACTGCTAGTAAAGCAAAAAGTAAAAAAAAAGACGAGAAAAGCATTAGCAGCTTTAGAAATATCAACTGAATATTAAGCTTCCCTGACCATTCCAGAAAGGCACAACATGAGCCTATTCTGAATGGGTCAAAAGCACGGATTTTAGATTGTTTTAAGATGACGCGTAAAATCAGATAAGACCATTCTAATGATATGACATTCTGCATAATTTCCAGTGCTCATGGTCAATAATCAAAAAAATTATTTTCTTGTTGGATATTTCAGGGTGTTTTGAAATGTAAAAACAAACAAAAGTCATCTTTCCTCTTTCAATACATACATGTTTTTGCCAAGGGAATATTTGACAGTCCTAACAAATTCTTGCTACCGTTAGGACAATCAGATATCATACTGGAAGCCCTGAAATTTGTACCTTCACTTTCAATATATGACACAACAATTCAAAATTCTTTCTGTTTTTGTTAAGAGATTAGCATTTGTTTGGGATATAATTCACAGCACGCAGCTTGATGCTAACACTGAATCATTCTAATCAACAACTACAGAGATATTACATTTAACCTCAGGAACATAGCCTGTTATTGGAAAAGGCTGAGAGAACTTGGCTCTAAATTCATGCCAAATTTAATTTCATCAATTTGAATAATGGATACAGCTATGATTATTTATAGCCATGCAAATGAAAAACTGAAGATTAAAATACTCATCCTTTTCGAAAGGTTCTGTAGTACATTGCCCAGGGACAGCTAGACTTTATAGCCTTCAATGTTAAAAATGAACTTCTGTTAACCCTGCAAGGACTAACAGACTTTTATGTAACTTACAAATGGTGTATAACTTTGCTATCGGTACCTATTTTGATGTATTGGCAATTAATATTATTTAGATTTAAAATGTTGCTGAGTACCATCCAATTGTTTGTGGTATTATAAGGTAAATTAAAACATGTGCCAAGGTGCAATTTACAAAAGCTATATGACAAAATTACTCTTCATAGTAAAACGAGTAATTATGTGGTTTTCAAGTTGCTATGTATCCTCCAAATGAACGTTTAAATAATAGTCTGTTAGTAATGGAGAACTTAAATATTGCTGAAAAAAGAACATGCTGTCAAAACATTTGGTCCTGAACTCATCATGACAGATTCAAGAATAGAAAACTTAGCAGCAAGCAATAATTTTTACTACATGCAAAACAGACTAGTGATAAATAACAAATGGAATGCACCAGAGAACAGTGTTATCAAAACTTTTGTGTAATTCAAGATCCTAATGCCCATGAATATAAATAAATTCTAATTTAGCAAGTGTATGTGAACAACATTGCAAACCTAGCCGACAATCATATATAGTATCATTCTTAGTACACTCTGTATTACTATGTAAATGATGCCCAATTTCAGATTTACATTGAACATTAGGCACTAGATTCTGAGTTTTGCAAGTACAGACAAATTTGATACAGCTTCTGTTCTGCCTGTTGTGAACTGCCAAAGGGCTGGCCAGACATTAGGATGTATCTAGCGTCAGACTGGTACTGAAATTCACCACTATACTCATTTGTGTGGTGGATAGAATGGTAGCATCTTATTAGTGCAGAATACTATGTATTTGGCCAAATAATAAAACTTATCAAGACAACCTGTACTGATTAGAGCTTGCTAAAATAAAGAACATATTGTTATTGATGCAATTTCAGAGCCAATGGGGAATATTAAAATATAATTGAAGCAAAATAAATATTTGTTGCTAGATACTGCTAGTGATAATTTCAATCAAGGTAACGCAATTATATAAGGAAGGACTCAAATTGACTCTGCAACAGAAGCAGACCAGACACGTAGAGGCAGCTTCAGAATTAATTGGACTGGGAATTTTTGAGATTTTAGAAATAAGAAGACAACTTGACATGTTCCTACTTCTGAATGTTCTTGCTGGAAATAGAATCAAACCCATTACCTGTCCACCAGCCAATTAGAAGCAGTCAAGTGCCCACTTAGCTATGCTGCCAGGAAATTCCCAACAGTTGATAAGTACTTGACTGAGGTCAAAGTCTGTGAGGTATTGGAGGTGGCTTCTATCAACAGGCTACAGCAATCACTGAGGTCTTCTTAAATTGCAACCCCAGAGCCAAGAGTGCCAAAGGGTCCACACATTGGTTATGACTGCAGGTCATTCTGTGATGGAGTCCCTCAGACATCCACAATGATGACCTGGAATTGACCTTAAGTATTTTTACCACAATGTTAAATGTTGCACAGGTTGCCCACATCAAGCGGTGCCTGCATAGTGTGCTTCCCATATCCGTAACATACTACCTCTCCCAGTGTGGCTAGCATCCACCTCATCCTGTGGTGCTGCAAGTCACCACCACCACAAGTACTCTAATTTTTCGTCCCTCCTTTGCAGTCCTTGCACCATCACAAGGTAACTTAATTGACTGCCTTTGGAAGGATAATGCATGGCGGAGGACTCAGACACCATCGATTTTATGATGTGTGAATGGTTTCAGTATGAGTAACGTTCCAGGTTGACATTACACTCAAGACATCCAAGCCTTTGGAATTAGAATAATTATGTAATTTCAGGTTGTTTTTCATCCTTCCACTGATGAAGACATTGTTGGCCAGGATATCATTTGCCACCCATTGCTACTTGTTCTTGAGACTATTGTGACGAGCCTCTTTCTGGAACTACTGCAATCCAGATATTGTCGGTGCACAGAATGCTGTTAGGAGGGCAGTTCTTGGATTTGACAGGAATTATAATGCAGTTCCATATTCGGATAGCGAGTAATTTGAAGGGGAACCTGTAGGTGGTAGTATTCTCATGGGCATTCTGCTCTTGCCATTCCGGGTTGTAGAGATATTGTGTTTGGAAGATGCTGTTAAAGGAAATTTGGCAAGTTGCTACAATGTTTCTTTTACATTGTAACCATTGCTGGCACTGTGAGTTGGCTGTGGAGGGAGTGAATGCTGACAATGGTGAATGTGCTGCAGATCGAATGGTTGACTTTGCATTGGAGACTCTTGAGTATTAGTTGGAGCTGTAAACATTGAGGGAAGGCAGGATTATTCCATCACACCCTGATTTGTGCTTGTTGATGGTGAACAGGCTTTAGGCAAATTGGTGATGAGTTACTCACTGCAGAATTCTCAGCAGCTGACCTATACTTGTAGCCACAATGTTTATATGGCTGATCCAGTTCAGTTTTTTTTATCAATGATAACTCTTAGGACATTGATAGTATAAGTTTTTAGCAATTGTAATGCCATTGAATGCCATGTGCAATTGTTTAGATTCTCTCATTTTGGAGATAATCAATGATCAGCACTTGTGTGTGCAAACTGCACAACTATTGAGATTTAACTTCTATTATACTGGCATTTTCTCAGGTCACCCAAACTTAATGTTAATGGGAGGCCAGTTGTTTAGTAGAGCTAACAGCCTTTAAATAGAGCAATAAATTCTATTAATGGTTTCTAACCTGTAAATCTTTCTTTATGAATTATAATTACGAATTTGATGTTCACTAATCTCAATTATCACAACAGCTGCACTGGGCTGTTGTAGCTTATAATAACCTATTTTAACTGTTGTTGACAGCACAGCAACTTAGATGAGAACACCACTTTATAACAACAGTTGGAAAGGACAGTAAAGAGTTACAAATCAAATTAAAAGATAAAACTGGAGCTGCTTATGAAGCTGCTTATGAGGCTGCAGAGGGTTAACAGCTATTTGTCCGTGACAAAGGGGTACTGAATTATATTTTGCTCTTGATGCCAGCACATTATTAATTTTTATTTTTGTTTTCTTCATTCATGCAGTGTGAATGCCACTGATTAGCCCAGCATTTCTTCTTCATTCTTATTTGACCTTCAGCCACTTCCTTGAACCATCTTATGCACATCCAATCACAGTGCTTTAAGAGAGACTTCCACAGTTGTATCTCATCAGTCCACGCTTAAATATTTGAATGCGTGGGGACGTTTTTCAGATTTCTTTCGTCCCAACAATGTTACCAAAGCCTTCTAGTCTGTCTCAATTTGGAATGTAATTCCATGAGGTAGCCTGTGGACATTTCACGTCCTTACGTAACTTCCTTCTCAATAGTCGTGTACCTCTGTTCACTCTCAAGCAAAGCTCCAAGCAAACAAACTAATTTTAATGTTCCATCAGATTGCATTTGAATAAGGATTGCTTCTCATCCTGTGCGTGATGCATTTTCAACTATTATAAGGAAGGAATTTGGAGTTGAATCTTAAGTTTTTTTTGTGTTAAGTTGCCATGGATGTTTTGGAGAGATTTCCAATGTGAGGCCTAGGAAGTTTTTACCAAATGCACCTCACAGTATTAACCCTGTATGCCGTTTGCACTGTCTAATCATTCACTCGAGGCATCTGCACCAAAAGTAACAACTACGTCACCCACTTTCATCTCCCTTAATATCTGTTTCTCCTTCATTCCAGGAGGAAAACAGGAGGAAAGAAAGAGACAAAATGGGTGGTGGATTTCCCAACATTCAGCTCCTCACCCCTAATGCGGAGAACATCCTGACTGACTGCCCTGACTATTTCCAAGGCTTTGGATTGATATCAGAGACAGTCCTTGACTTAGTGCACTGCAACTCTCTTGCAAAAGATTATCACCCTTGATTTGACAGTTATGACAAGTTTCTTTCCTTTGTGTCTGCACTAAATGGTAAGGTAAGACAAAAGTAATATACACCCAGCATTGCTGGTTGAGAGGATGAAATACAAGAAGGGAAAGCAAGGCTGTGAACATCCAGGTAGGTTCAGAGAGACTCTGCATTATGACAGCAAACAAAAAAAGCAATGCCACAGCCTGATTTAGCCCATGACCTGTTTCCTAGCCCCAAGACTACAACGTCTACATTGCACATTACCATGAGAGGTGCTGGTGCGCTCCAAAGTGCAAACCTAAAACATAAGTATATTGGAGATGTGCTATGCATTGAAGCTGACAAATGTCAGATGTCAAATGTCCACAGACATGAGATGTATTTGGCCAGTGTCCATGGAATGTGCCCTGAGATGTTGGTGCCGGTGTCCAACATGGATGTCTTTGGATCCAGTGGCAAGCTGGTTTTGGGTCATGTTTTCATAACATCTACTTTATTTTTTGGTGAGATGCGTGGGTGGCACGGTGGCACAGTGGTCAGCACTGCTGTCTCACAGCGCCAGAGACCTGGGTTCAATTCCCGCCTCGGGCAACTGTCTGTTTGGAGTTTGCACATTCTCCCCATGCCTGCGTGGGTTTCCTCCGGGTGCTCCAGTTTCCTCCCACAGTCCAAAGATGTGCAGGTTAGGTGAATTGGCCATGCTAAATTACCCATGGTGTTAGGTGAAGGGGTAAATGTAGGGGAATGGGTCTGGGTGGGTGCTCTTTGGAAGGTCGGTGTGGACTTGTTGGGCCGAAGGGCCTGTTTCCACACTATAAGCAATCTAAGAATCTAAGAAAGCTAAATATTAGTGAGGCAATTAGTGCCACTAACATGTCAATCAACAAACTTTGCATTGGAGAGACTGGACGCCTCCTCGCAGAGCATTTCAGGGAACATCTCTGGGACATCCACACCAATCAACCCCACCGCCCCGTGGCCCAACATTTCAACCCCCCCCTCCCACTCTGCCGAAGACATGCAGGTCCTGGACCTCCTCCACCCAATGCCTGAAAGAAGAACGCCTCATCTTCTGCCTCGGAACACTTCAAACCCAGGGCTTCAATGTCCACCTCACCAATTTCCTCATTTCCCCACCCCCCCACCTTAACTCAGTTCCAACCTTCCAGCTCAGCACAGTCGTCATGACCTGTCCTACCTGCCAATCTCCCTTCCCACCTATCCGCTTCACCCTCCCCTCTGACCTATCACCTCCATTCCGAACCCATTCACCTATTGTACTCTTTGCTACCTTCCCCCACCCTCGTCTCTGACCTATCACCTTCATCCCCACCCCCAATCACCTATTGTATTCTTTGCTACCTTCTCCCCAGCCCCACCCGCCTCCCATTTATCTCTCCTTCCTGCCTCTATTCCTGATGAAGGACTTTTGCCCGAAACATAAATTTTCCTGCTCTTTGGATGCACCACTCTGATCTAAATTCTGGTTTCCTATATCTGCAGTCCTCACTTTTGCAAACGTTAGTTAACGTCAATCGTCAAATCGCTGCTGTTGAGCAAGAATCTCACCACTTGTGAAAAACATAAAATTTGGAGCAGGATGGTCCCAACTTTGAAATGGAACTCACTAAAATTCCCATCCCATTCTGTCATAAATTTCACCATTCTCTGTGTCATTCAGACTCTTCTAAGATTTCACCCTATGATTGTAATGTACTAAAAAATTATTAGGAAGTAACTTCTCTCTAATCCTTTCAAAAGCTGCATTCTGTTCCTTAATCTAAAACCAATGCTGGTCTTTTATCAAAAAACAATTCTTGGAGGATCAGTACAAATTGTTGAGAATAAAATTTCCCACATTGTTCACCATGCTAAAAAAGTGTTGTAAATTTTTAACATATTTCAGTGTTAGAAATTCACCAATATTTCTTGATTTGGAGGTGCCAATGTTGGACTGGGGTGGACAAAATTCAAAATCACACATCACCAGGTTATAGTCCAAAAGGTTTATTTGGAGACACTAACTTTCGGACCTTTGCTTCTTCATCAACTACCTGATGAAGAAGCAGCACGTCGAAAGCTAGTGCTCCAAATAAACCTGTTGGATGATATTTGTTATTGTGATTTTCAACTTTGTCCAGTATTTCTTGTCTTCCTTGGATCTACTGTGATACTTTATTAGAGTCATACAGTCATACAGCATGGAACAGACTCTTCCGTCCAACCAGTCCGTGCCAAACATTATCCCAAATTAAACTAGTCCAAGCTGCCTGTTCCTGGCCCATCTCTCACCAAACCTTTCCTATCCATGTGGTTATCCAAATATCTTTTAAACATTGTAATTGTACCCACATCCACCACTTCATCAGGAAGTTCATTCCACACCTAAACCAACCTCTGTATATAGAAAAAAATGTGGGGACAAGATTAGAGTGGTGCTGGAAACGTACAGCAGGTCAGGCAGCATACGAGGAGCAGGAAAATTGATGTTTTGGGCAAAAGCCCTTCCTGATAAAGGACTTTTGCCCGAAATATCGATTTTTCTGCTCCTCGGATGCTACCTGACCTGCTGTGCTTTTTCAGCACTATTCTAATCTTGACTCTAATCTCTAGCATCTGCAGTACCTACTTTCACCTAGTAAAAAAAATGCTCCTTGTCTTTTTTAAATCTCTTTCCTCTCACCTTAAAAATGTGCCCCCTTGTCTTGAAATCCCGCATCCTATGGAAAAGATAATTACCATTAACTCTATCTGTACTTCTCATTATTTTATAAACTTCTATAAGGTCACCTCTCAACTGCTACACTCCAGTTAAACAAGTCCCAGTCTTTCTTTATAACTCAAACACGCCAACGTCCTAGTAAATCGTTTTTGAATCTCCTCTAGCTTTATAATATCTTTCCTACAACTGAACACAGTATTCCAAAAGCAGCTTCACCGATGTCTTGTATAGTGTCCTATAAATGCAATCATTGGTCAAGGGAATTGGCATTTCTCAGTGAGTGTCATGTGCTCATTCAGTAGTGCCTTTGACATGTTTCTGACTCTGGTTACTCACCTTCTTTGTTTTATCATGCAATAGAATTTCATCCGTATGATAAATTATTTCCTGTTTCCCTTGCAGCATTCTGGATATTGCTCTTCGGAAACTCTTTGACACAAAGGAGATCCCAAATGTCAAATAGTTGAAGCAATGTTGCCCAAATGTAGAATAAATATGGTCAGCAAACTTAACTCTTAGTTTAAGGGCATTTGCCAGAACCTCTTGTTTGCATCTAGTTTTGTGAAATACGTACTTGACAATTTTTGACAAACTATCATTGCCAGGCAAAATAGGATGGACTTAGAGTCATAGAGTTATAGAAATGTACATCACGGAAACAGACCCTTCGATCCAACTTGTCCATGCCGACCAGGTATCCCAATCCAATCTAGTCCTGCCTGCAAGCACCTGACCCATAGACTTCCCCTGAAGTTTGTTTATTTAATTGAGTGAGATCCTTGCACAGTCTTGGTTCATCATGGATTGGGAGTATCTACAAACCCTGAGTACCATTGTGCCAACTCTAGCAGTGGCAAATGGTCCCAATTTTATTTGCATCCAAAACTCAGGTTTTACTTTGCGTATCAAAGGATAAGGAATTTTCCTGGAAGTCTACAAACAGACAAGTTTTGCATTTTTTTTGCAGAACAATGTGATACACCTGCATAAATTTGCCTAAACCTTTTGAATAACTTTGGAAACTGTCTCTCCATTCTGAAGAATTCCATCTCTAAAAGACATAGATAAATGTTTGCATTTCTATTTAAGATATTCTGATTCATCAGTATACATAATGTTTCACTGACATTTTGGCCACCATGAACTGTCAAGTTTCATGGAGATTTGCCCACACACTGAAACAGACTTTTGAGTTTTAAATTTGCTGATCTGACTCAAAAACTGTCAAACTGTGTGCCAGTAGTGAAACTGTTGTTTCTTGGTCAAATTTAAATGTTTGTAATCTTTGCACCTTTAAATCAATGATCCAGAACCTGTTTTGATTCTTTTTGACCTCCTCTAGGGAATATTGTCTTCACTCTTGTTCTCATCCTTTAACTTGCTGCATTTGTTTCCTTCGTCATACTTTTTCAATTTCCTTGGAAATTTTCCTTTCATTTTCTTATTTGAATTGAAAAAGGTGCTATTAATGTAACAGCATTTTCTAAAGTGTTTTAACTGGCCACACTTAAAGCACTCAGCTCCCCCTGCCAGACCACTTCATATGGTGACATTGATTCTTGCTCTTTTGGTGGGGTTTTGGGAAAATGCTAATGTCATCCATGTCATTATATCAGAAGCATCTGTGATGCTTCCTTGCAGCCAGCACTAACCAGTTTGGATCAGGATTTCAGCCTCAAACACACTTAGATTGCCTGTACCAATATTAAATACTCCTTGGGTGGAAAAGATTTTGATAACATCTCACCCCTCACATTAACCCCTATACAGTGTCATGGGAGTTCATCCTTCAAAGCTCTGTACCTGTAAAATCCTGCTGGACAAAATAAAGAACTCAAACAAAAACAGACGTTGTTGAAAAAGCTCAGCAGGTCTGGCAGCATCAGTGAAGAGAAATCAGAATTAATGTTCTCTTCTCTTCACAGATGCTGCCAGACCTGCTGAACTTTTTCAACAACATCTGTTTTTGTTTCTGATTTACAGCATCCAAAGATCTCTGGACCAGTATTGATTCCCCAAAATGATGAGATCATTGACTAAATTTCACTTGTTCTATCACTAAATTTCTTCTGGGTCTAAAGTATACAATGAATGGTCTAGTCAAAGCATCATTTTCCAGTGCATGTGCTTGCCATGTGTGTGCTTCCATGTGTGCTTCCATGTATTGTCTTAGGAGATCATGGTCAGCTATTGGACTGACAGCATTTGAAAAAACATGCTGTCTTGGTGGCACTGTTTTTTTACACATGAGCCTGAAACCATTATATTGTGCTGACATTACCATTTCCAGAGGTCCCACTGCTGATCTCATAGTGGGCCTCATGCATTATCAAATGATTGAGGTAATGGCAAGGTCTTTACCAGAGTTGTCATGCATGTGAATTAGGAATACTCATTAGTCTGCATGTGTACTTGGATTTTGCCTTCTTCTTATTAACAGCAATCTTGAATTTTCCTCTCCAAAGTAATGTTAGTTCATTGCTTAGTTTCAAAATCTTCCAAGGTTCTTTCTTGTGTCCTCTGGGGTTTTCCCACTCTGCAACCCTGTTAATCAAAGTTTTCAAAGTTCTTTCATTGATTTCCAAGTCATATTCTTTTCTAGCTTTTTTATTCTAGTATCTTCTGAGGTCGTGGACTGCCTTCAGAATCTAGAGTGTGCTGCTGGAAAAGCACAGCCAGTCATGCAGCATCCAAGGAGCAGGGGAATTGATGTTTCAGGCATATGCCCTTCATCAGGAATGAGACTTGTGGGCTGGGGCTGAGATATAAATGGGAGGAGAGTGGGGCTGGGGGGAAGGTAGCTGGGAATGTGATAGGTAGATGAAGGTGGTGGGGTGGGGAGGGTGTAGGTGATAGATCAGAGAGGAGGGTGGAGCAGATAGATGGGAAGGAAAATAGACAGGTCAGAAAGGTGGTGTCGATTTGGAGGCTTGGGACTGAGGTACAGTGGGTGGAGGGGAAATAAGGAAACTGGTGAAATCTACATTGATCCCATGCGGTTGCAGAGTCCCAAGGTGGAAGATGAGATGTTTTTCCTGCAGGCGTTGGATTGTTAGAGCTTGTTGGTGGGGGGGCCCAGGACCTGTATGACCTTGGTGGAGTGAGAGGGGGAGTTGAAGTGTTCAGCCACAGGGCAGTGGGGTTGGTTGGCGTGGGTGTCCTAGAGATTTTCTCTGAAACGATCCACAAGTTGGCATCCTGTCCCACACTTTTAGAGGAGGCACATTAGGTGCAACGGATACATTAGATGATCTGTGTGGAAGTGCAGGTAAATTTCTGCTGGATGTGGAAGGATTCTTTGGGGCCTTGGAAGGAGGTGAAGGGGAGGTGTGAGCGCAGGTTTTACATTTCTTGCATTGGCAAGGGAAGTTGCCGGTAGTGGGGTGTGGGCTATGGGGGGCATGGATCTGATAAAGGAGTCACGGAGGGAATGGTCTCTCCAAAACACAGATAGAAGTGGGGAGGGAAATATATTTCTAGTGGTGGGGTCTGTTTGTTGGTGGCAGAAATGGCAGAGGAAAATGCAATGTATCCAGAGGTTGGTGGGTTGGAAGGTGAGGACCAGGGGGATTCTGTCCTTGTCACCTCTGTCCAAGGCCCCAAAGGATCCTTCCACATCTGACAGAAATTCCACACACATCATCTACTGTATCTGTTGCACCGGATGTGGTCTCCTCTACATCGGGGAGACAGGACGCTAACTTCCGGATAGAGAACATCTCTGGGACACCTGCCAACCCCACTGCCCCGTGCTGAATACTTCAACTCTCCCTCCCACTCTACCAAAGACATGCAGGTCTTGGGCCTCCTCTATCGCCAAACCCTAACCACACAACACCTGGAGGAAGAACGCCTCATCTTCTACCTTGTGACCCTGCAGCCCACAGCATCAATGTGGATTTCACAAGTTTCTGCATTTCCCCTCCCCCCAGCTTATCCCAGTCCCAAGCCTCCAACTCGGCACCACCCTCTTGATCTGTCCATCTTCCTTCCCATCTATACACTCCACCCTTCTCTCCGAACCATAGATTCTCCTGCTCGTCAGATGCTGCCTGACCTGCTATGCTTTTCCAGCACCACACTCTCAACTCTGATCTATGGCATCTGCAGTCCTCACTTTCTTCTGCCCTCAGACTCCTCCTGTTTTTTACTTAGTTGCAACTTTGAAGTGTTTTACCATTCTACTTGTCATTGGAGTCTCCCATTTCAAACTGCACATTTTAAATTCACTTTTAATTTCTGATCCTGTGGAGGTTTTTTTCTAATCTTCCACCACTATAAGCTAGAATACCACCTGCATACTGAGATACCAGACTGAAATAACTTGGGCTATGGCTGCCCCTGATGTTGCTTGGTCTGCATCTTTAAGTAATGCTGCTCAACCTCTTATGTATTGTGACAGTGTACGCAGTCGGATATCAAATACAACTGTCAAGTGTTTTGTCTGAGGCTTCTCCCTTTACACACTCATTTTAGATTGGTTCCTTCTTGCTTACTGATGTCAGAGTCAGGTGATTACTTGTATCATCATGATTTATGTGAATTTCATGCCACAAACTGACTAAACCTGGTGCTGTCATGATGTAGTGAAAATACAGGAGAGCTACCAGCTGCTCATCTTCATGGATTGCCAAGGAGATGAGAGATGTGTAGTGATATGACACTCTGTTTAGAGGTAGCAGTCAGAACATTATATCATGATTGCCATCGTATCTGTAATGCAATACCTTCTTCCACTAGAGATAGCACTGGTGTTTCCTTCTCATCAGGCTCTATGCACACCATGTCTGAGCTTCCATTGCAGTACTGAGCAGAGAGAGGATGCTGCTTAATCTGGGATTCTTTGCTCCAGACAATTGGAGGAAACACAGAGTTTCTGTGGTAGCTGGTGAGGATCCCTGACAGTAGCAGCATTGGGCAGAATGTGAACATGGTGTCCTTAAGAAGGGACAGCACCTTCAGCATCCTCCAGTGCAGCAGTGTTAGCCAAAATAGTGCAGGAAACACTATTTGCGAATATTATCTGCAGAGCCCACTGTGTGATTGTGCAGCTGAGCTATAAGTGCAGCTGCAGCATGATGGAGCCTTTTGGCCTTGTAACTGGGACCTGTTGCAGCTGGATGATGTTCTTTTTGGATGATATGTGAATATACTGAGGAACCTCTACAGTTCATAAATAGCGAGTGAAACCAGCTGGTCAGGCTAAGTTCAAAGGCTTTCAGCACACTTAAGGACTCCTGTGCACACACCCTTTCTAGAATGTGATGAAAGGCAGACTATGCTGGGAATAGCTGCAAGTGCAGCATACTTCACTCAAAAAAAAAACAATTATGCCCCCATATATTTAATCTTTCTACTCCTTACCACTACATTTATTTTTTTTCAACTTTGTACACAATCTATTTTAATTTATCAGAACCTGACTGATAACAATTATAAATTATCGCAGAAATATTTTTGAGAAACCATTGAAGTACACGCCTGTTATTACTTGAGTGCACTGCAACAGGTAAGAAATTGCAAAGTTTCTAATTAGTTGCATATAAAACTGAAAATATATAACACAACAGAAGATTGCAGAAAATGTCATTGCAGTCAGCTGTTACTGAAAATAAGACTTTTAAATTTCGCACTGCGATTGAGTTAATTCCCAAAATTGTAAATATACGTATGGACTGGGAGTCAGAAGAAAACCTTAAATTCATGTAGAATCATATCATAGTTTATGTCAATGGAGCCTCAAGAGCTTTTTGTGCAAATAACTTTCTCCTTCATGAATTCCTCAAAATTTCTTACGACAATCCTATCATTACTGTAATTTGATTGGAATTGGAGGTAACATCTTGTCAATAAAATGGTAACAAATTATTTAAAATGTATTTTACATTTAAGTTCATTGTATCTCAATAGTCTCCTCATAAATACACATGAATGTTAACAATGCACACATTTATTTTTAGCTCAGTCTGAGCTCCACTCTGGTAAAGCTGGCTTTACAATTTGATATTAGATGGTTACTGATTTTTTTGAGGTTTTTGGCAACATTGGAAATCTATTTGAATCTGTAATTTCTGTGATCTGAAAAAGGAATCAGTTAAAAGCAGTGATAATTACAGAATATATACATTGCAAGTTAAAAGTTATTCAGCTAACTTGACCCACCAATTTACAAAGACCTACATTTGTCTCATCATTGCATAGTTCCTAAGTTAGGATCAAGAGTAAGGTGATAAGCCAAAATCCCAATAAGTGCCAATCATAAAGACAGAAATAATGCTAAAACATTGAAACGTAGCAATTAGGAACAAAAGTAGGCAATCAGCTTATTAGTTAAAAAGGGTGGTACTGCAAAAGCATTGCCAGTCAGGCAGCATCCAAGGAGCAGGGCAATCAATGTTTCGAGGATGAGCTGTTCATCAGGAATGCTTGAAACATTGACTTTCTAGCTCCTCAGATGCTGCCTGACCGGCTGTGCTTTTCCAGCGCCACACCTTTTGACTCTGATCTGCAGCATCTGCAGTTCTTACTTTCTCCTAATCAGCCTAATTAGCTTGCTCTGCCACTCAGGCTTAACCTTTATCTCAGCATCATGCTGCAGTTCAGTCCTCTTTCTTGACATTTGTAGTACAGAGAAACTTACCTATTTTTTCTTCAATATATTCAGTGACTTTCCTTCCTTTTATGTCCTAAGTAATTTTACAGGATCACCATCCTCTGATTGAAGAAAACTCTCCTCATCTTAATTCCAAATAGTCTACACTGCATCCGTATTTTTCACCTCGAGCCAGGGAGAACCTTATCCCTGTCTCCAATCTGTGCTCATATGTTTCAAAGAGATCACTCCTTATTCTTCTAAACTTCAGTGAACTCAGGTCTAGAGAACCCAAAGATAAAATTTGATTGGACAAATCTTCTGATCTTGCTATGTGTGACTTATATATTGAAAATTGAATATCATCAAACTAAATGTATAATAGCTTTAATAAAATCAAAAAAACAACTGGAAATTCAGCAGTCCAATTAGTATCTGTGTGGACCATTTGTCTGAACTGGACGAAGTGAGACATTTAACAGATGTTGATGAATTGAAGCGGAGTGGTTGAGAGCAGGAGGAAGAGAGGAAGAACGTTATTGTTTTCCATAACTTCTAATCAATTTTAGTAACAGTTTACTGGGGAGTTCTCCCCTCTGTATTCAGTACTTTGCAGAAACCATTTGTTGAGTTGGTACTAGCCAGATAGCCTACTCTTGCTCCTAGTTCTTATTAGATTAGATTACTTACAGTGTGGAAATAGGCCCTTCGGCCCAACCAGTCCACACTGACCCGCCGAAGCATTACCCACCCAGATCCATTCCCCTAACTCTACGGGCAATTTAGCATGGCCAATTCACCTAACTTGCACATTTTTGGATTGTGGGAGGAAACCAGAGCACCCGGAGGAAACCCACAGACACGGGGAGAATGTGCAAACTCCACACAGAGAGTCGCCTGAGGCGGGAATTGAACCCGGGTCTCTGGCGCTGTGAGGCAGCAGTGCTAACCACTGTGCCACTGTGCTGCCGTTCTTATAAATGTGAAGTTATCCATTTTGGTAGGAGTAACAGTAAAAAGAATTATTACTTGAATGGTAAAAGTTGCAGCATGCTGATTTGCAGGGGGATCTAAGTGTTCCTGCACTTGAATCACAGAGGGTTGGTCTACAGGTATAACAAATAATTAGGAAGGCAAATGGAGTTTTGTCCTTCATTGCTAAAGGGAATGAGTTTAAAGACATGGAGGTTATGCTGCAGCTGTAAATGGTGCTGGTGAGGCCACACCTGGAGTACTCTGTGCAGTTTTGCTTTCCTTGAGAAAGGATATACTAGCAATAGAGGGGGTGCAGAGAGGTTCACTAGGTTGACTCCAGAGTTGAGGGGATGGCTTATGAGAAGAGATTGAGTAGACTAGGATTATATTCATTGGAATTTAGAAGTATGGGAGGAATCTTATAGAAACATATAAAATTATGAAGGAAATAGATAAGGTAGAAGTAGAGAGGATGTTTCCACTGGCAGGTGAAACTAAGAGAAGAGGGCATGGCCTCAAAATTAGGGGGAGCAGATTTAGGACTGAATTGAAAAGGAACTTCTTCACCCAGAGGGTTGTGAATCTATAGAATTTCTTGTCAAGTGAAGTAGTTAATGCTAAGATGAATTTTTTTGAACATTAAAGGAGTTAAGGGATATAGTGAGAGTGCGGTAAGTGGAGCTGAGTCCATGAAAAGATCAGCAGGCTTGAAGGGCCAGATGGCCTAGTCCTTCTCCTAGTTCTTATGTTCTTATGAAATCTATGAAAATTATCCACTCATCAAATAAATCATACAGTACAAACACAGCTAATAGCAGCTGTAGAAGAGAAAACTCTTTCCCAAAGTTAAGAGCATGACAATTGGACTCTATATGACACTGACATTTGAAGAAATAATTATAACCTGTGTAGTGGTCTATTTCAGTTGTAAATAGCCATACAACAATTCATGGAGCGCACAGCAGAATATCTAACTGCTTTGGTTCACAGAAGGTAATGTACACAACTTCAATATTCTTCAGGAGCTTTAAAGTTTGAGAATACTTGGCAATCTTAAACTTTGTAACATTTATTAGAGTGAGTAACAGCAAGATTATTTTATATTACCAGTGAATATAGAAAAAAACAATGATTAAACATAGTGTTCATATTTCAAAAACAGAAAATGCTACACGTATACAGTAAGCCATTTGAGAGCTAGAAGGAAAAAGACAGGTTAATGCTTGTAAATATCGAAACATAGAAAGTAGAAGCAAGCGTAGCCCATTCTGTCCTTTGAGCCTACACTGCTATTCATTATGGTGATGCCTATCCATCCAATCCAGTACTCTGTTCCTACTCTCCTTTAGCACAAAAAAAAACTAACCATAACCTTTAGCGCAAAAAAACTATACTTAATTCCTTCTTGAAAACATTCAATGTTTTTTCCTCAATGGCTTTCTGCGGTAAAAAATTTCTACAAGCTTACCATTCTCTGGGTAAAAATGTTTCACCTAATCTCAGTCCGAAACAGCCTACCCACATCCTTTAATTGTGACATCTGGTTCTAGACTGCTGGGTCATCCTGTGTATAGCCTGTCCACTCCTTTTGGGATTTTATAGGTTTCTATGAGATGCTCCCTCATTCTTCTAAACTCACATGAATACAGTCATAACTAATCCAGTCTGCCTTCATACATCAATCCTGACTTCCCAGGAATCATTCTGGTAAACTGTCAATGGACTCCATCACTCAGATAAGAATATCAGAAATGCAGACCATACGCCAACTATGGTCTCACCAAGAGCAAAACATCTCTACTCCTGTCTTCAGATCCTCTTGTTATTAAGGCCAACTTACCATTTGCTTTCTTCATCGACTGTTGCACCATAGTCACTGGTGTATATGGGCATTCAGGTTTCATCGCGGCACAGTGGCTCAGTGGTTAGCACTGCTGCCTCACAGCCACAGGGACCAGGTTTGATTCCAGCCTTGTGCAACTGTCTGTGTGGAGTTTGCACATTCTTCCCGTGTCCGCATGGGTTTCCTCAGGCTGTTCCAGTTTCCTCCCACAATACAACAATGTGCCGGTTAGGTGAATTGGCCATGCTAAATTGCCCATAGTGTTCAGGGATGTGTAGGTTAGATGTATTAGTTAAGGGGTAAATCTCGAGTAATGGATCTGAGTGGGTTATTCTTTGGACAATCGGTGTGGACCTGTTGGACCAAAGGACCTGTTTCCAAACTGTACGGATGCTATTCAAAAAAATTGTGCCTCCCCCTTTCTAAATCTATTGTTATTCGGAAAGCAGTCTACCTTCTTGTTTTTGCTATCAAAGTGTAATGCTACCATATCATACTTCATAGGCTTGCATTTGGCCTCTCACTCAACTCATCCAAATCCCACTGAAGCACCTCTACATCGTCCTCATAGTACACCCTCTCACTCAGTTTTGTGTCTTCTACAAAAAATGTAGCAGATGTTTCTTCTGGATTTGAAAACTGAAAAGTGAGGAATATTTTGATAAGATCAAAAAGAAAAAGGGCAAGGGTGTGTTTAAGTAAACTAGATTATCCCATCTGAAGTAGAACATAAATGGCTGAACAAAATAGGATTTTTCCTCATGATGCTACAGTGTGCGGTTTGCTTATTCAGATTAAAACTACTCAGGATTCAATTCAATTGTTGACACTTGTCATGATTATGCAAAGTAGGCATTTCTTACTCATATTATCTGCATAAATCTGATCACTTATAATACATGGTGATACCCAAACTTGAATTACAACAAGCACAAAGTTGGTTTGGCAAGAAATATTGTGCTTGGATCAATGCTTTTCCAAAGCATTGCTGAAGCCCTTTTGTAATTTTGCCCATTCAATTAATCAAATCAATCCAATGAGAGCATGTAATTAAATTAAACTAACAGAAGCTCAGTGGAATTCAATCCAAAGTCTTGAGCACACTTGGGAACATATTACTGTTCTTTCGTTATTGCTGGGCCAAAATCCTGGAAAACCCTGCCCAACAGCACTATTTACCGTAGAGTCAGAGATTGCAGCTGTTCAAGAAGGTAGCTCACCAGCTCCATCTCAAGGACAATTAATGATGGCCAATAAAGTCTGATGCCGACATCCTGTGAATTGAAAACGAAATACTAATTATTTGTTTTGTAATAAAGCTGGCAAGACCCATGCTTGAAATATAAATTTGAAGGTCAAACATATCAAGCAGTAATTACAACCTCGAGGTATTCTTCTTCGCTAAACACAAGCTATGCGAAGTGAAGGTGTTGGGGGAAATCTAACCACTAAGCTCTATTGCATCCTAAAGTCAAAGCAGGATCTGAATCCATAATTTACTACTTTCACCTCAATGTGTAAAAGTCAATTTAATGTGAAGTAAAGAAAACCTTTGTAAGTAGTGAACGTTAGGAACTGGAAGGCGATGCCTTGAGAGTGTGGCACAGATAGATTTAATCATGACTTTAAAATATTGATGGATTATTATCTGAAGAAAAAACGTCATAGGGCTACAGGGAAGACAGGCAACTGGAACTAGTTAAAATGGTCTTTCAGAGAAGACAAGGATATGATGTGTCAATCGATCAAATGGTGCTGTTCTATACTATGTCTATACTATGGTTTGATAAGACCAAAAAAGTGGTAGTGTTTATTTCAGCCTCTCCAGTATCTTACTCACTATTCTCTCCCTCTGAACTTCGTAGCTGTTTTTTCAGCTTGTTAAATTTTGCCTTTGTGCTGTACTTGTCTCTTTTTATCTCCTTTACAGCTTTTGAACCCTAATTGAAATTAGTCCAGCTGAAATGTAATAGACTGCTGTTGTTCTGTTCATTCTTAAGTTTCAATAACTTTCAATTGTTTTTCTTGCTTTATGTCCATTGCTTTTCTCCAAATTATTATTTGCAATTTCCTTCCTACTGGCTGCATTGTTTTCATTCACTTTGTGGTCTTTAAGTTTTTTAGCAATATTATCAATTGCATCATTAAGGGATTAGAAACACTGAACAGTTTGTTATGCTCCAGGAAATCCTATATTCTTGATTAGAGAATGATTACACATGAACAATTACTCAACAACATCTTGAAAGAAAAGCAAAGCATACAATTGGGGTTTTAGGAAAGAGGGCTAATGTCGCGAAGATAGTGAGGAAATACATCAAAGGATCCTGGAAGGAGGAAGATCAATAGCCTGGAGTCTCTAAAATGAGAAAAGACGGAGAATATTAAAAGGATAAATTAGAAAATGAAAACTACTTTTGGAAGAAGATTGTAGAATTTAATTTTAAACTTTGCATAACATGGTTATATCCCAACCTAACTGCCCATCATACATGTCACTCAGTTTTCCTTGCTATCAAAAAGATGATTGATTCACATATCTCAGATGTCTGATATAATGTATCCCACCAGAGGAGACATTGTCTTCTTCATTGGCAATAGTCATTAGTAAATGTTTGGCTAAATGGCAAAGACAAGTTTGAAATTTGACCAGTAAGCAAACAAACATAATGAAGCTTCTCCAAAGTAACATTGTGAACAGCAGAACTCACCATGAAATGAGAAACTGCATTGCCAGCGCCATCTTGACTACACCAAAGAGATGCATTGTAGCCAATCTACTACTATTTTTGCTCCCAAATTGTGGGAGGCACTGAAATCTGGATGCATAAGTTCAAATTTTGCAGACAGTGGGCAAGCAAGAATGATGCCACCTGCTAACATTAAACAAAGATCTAACAAGATCTGATTTGGATTTTATCATTTCCAACATTAATTTCATTTTAACACTAGCCATAATGAATATTTGGCATCAAGCATTAGTGAACCATTCAAGATTATGCTAATAGTCATATTGAAGAATTCTGTTAAACTTCAAAACAGGTAACAACTAATTCTCAATTTAGAATTTTACATACAAAATAAAGGTCGGTCTGTCATACAATGAAATTAATATAGAAGTTATAAATGATTTAAAATATGGCATTGAATAATTTACAAGTTTCTTTGATTTATGCTGGTCAGTTCATTATTTAAATGGTTGAACAGGCATCATCAAGATATAAAATACAGTCATTTCCAAGCAAATGCTTTTAGATCTTCAGTCTAGGACAGATTTGTGATTAAACTGGGAAGTCAGGAAATTTCTCTAGCAGATGTGCTGTACTGCCATTAATTTTGCAGAGAACTTGTAAGTTGCTGGCTGACTCACTTTTGAAATGAGTGTGGAGACTCTGTATTTGCAAGGTAGAAATGAAAATAATCTTACCTTGAAAAGATAATGGAAATAATTTCAAGTTTTAAGCATTCTTTTATTTACATAATCAGTGCTAATTTCTGCCAAAATATTATCTCTCACCAGAAGACTGAAGTACATCTTCACTTAATTTTTTTTAAGATAATCCTCAGGACTAAAATTCTTGTTTGCTATTTTTGAGCCTCAGTGATTAATGATTTTGTTAAAACATCTCCAAAAATGACAACTAAGTGTCTTAAGAATAGTACATACTTCATGTCTATATCCATGAACTTTGCAGCACAGATAATGACAAAGGTTCTCAGCTGTTTTTGGTTCCCTTTTATAAAGCCAGGTTAATGAGGAATATTGCAATACCTCAGTTGGTGGAATAACTGAATTAAATAATTAAGATCAAAGCAAGAACTGGCAACTTTCCCAGTTAGTACAGTTCATTACCTGGTGGACACATTTGCCCACTGAGGTATTAAGGCCATTTACCCAGTTTGTTGAAGGCAAAATTCAAATGTAAAACTTCAAGGGAAAGATGCTGACACAAAGTGAAATTGAGCTTTACTATGAACAACTGGAAGGCAAATTTTCCAAATTCATATGGTGAAGGGGAGCCTCTCTTGCTAAAATATATGTCAAGAAAATACAATACTGCATACCTTGCTTCATCACAAATTACAAGCAACACCTCCTCCATTTCCCAGTATGTGCACCTGGAGGATGAGACATCCTGCCAGCAATGAAAACTCAGAAAATAGCTCCTGTTGTTCCTTCTCGGTTAAATTGTTGGCTAATGATCATATATAATTGTAAAACAAAAATATAGTAAATATTCATCTTTTAGTAATAATCCTTTATATTTGTAAGAAAAAAAATATTGGTATTCTTTTCTCTCTGGAAAACCATTAAGCCTCAGTCTATAGTTGGAAATTTTTATGGATGCAAGCTAGTAGCATATTTCCGTATGCAGGTAAATGCAAGTGAGAAGTCACCTGTTTTCTTTTTCAATTTCATACCATATCAAGAACTCTAATATCACAAATACAGGATATTAACTGTTCAAGTTCCCAAAATTATCTAGCTAAACATAAAATAGATATTGAGTATACATTCAAAGTATAAGCCTGTCAACTCTAATACGAATAGCGAAGGATTTTGAGATTGAAGATCAAGTGCAGTTTTATTATTTGAAATGTGCTCTGTATGATAAGAGAGGAAGCCTGCAAAAAATAGCCAAAATGTTTCTATTGGATGATTTGTTCACTACTTAATCAATTAATAAAAAAAAGACAGAGGAGAATGAATGATAAATTTGGATAGAGCTCGTTGTATGTCCAATTATTTTCTTTTCCTATAAAATATTCATATTCATAAAAGAAACCCTGGGGACATAATCTGCTTAGTGAAACAGTGGGAAGATTTGTACAGAACTGCTGATGTATAATACATTCTTCCACTGAATAATTTGTTTCATCTTTGACACTGGGTTGAAATTTTCCAATGAGGATCAAATATCTTCGCTGAGTTAAAAGCAGAAGCAGCCCCATGCCAGCAGACTGCAGAAACAAGGCACCTACACTTTACCAATGATGCCCAGTTACCAGCACACCACAGGAGCTGCTCCCAATTACAGACTGAGGCCTGTTCCCAACAGCTGAATCAGAGGGCTGCTATTCCATCAGCTTTGGCAGAACATCAGCAAGCTGGGGTTAGTGCTGTGGTTATAGGATGAAGGAGAGGATGCAACTATGACATGGAACCCTCAAAAGCAAAGTAACTTAATTTTGTAAAGATGGGATCAAACAGACAGGCCCCAGCAATCAGGGGTAGAGTAGACATTGCTGCTGAGGGAGGCACCTCCATTGGCCTTCAAGCAGATGCAAAAGAAATCATCTCTTCCTGGGAACCTGCTGAGAGGCCACTAATGGAAACAGTCAATGGCCTTTAATCTGGCCCTTCAGTGACTCAATTGGCTGTCCAGTGACAAGCCGCACTGAGGACTGTCCCACAGTTGGGCTCCCCACGTGATTGTTTCCCTGGCACATTACCAGCCTCCCAACTCATCACCAACAAGTTGGTAAGATTTAGCCTTCAGCTTCTCTCACAGTTGCAACATTAAAAGACAATTAGATTTCTTGCACTAGGCAAAAAACTTATTAAACTGTTACATGGGAATACTTGAATCCAAATTTAGAGCAAGATGATAATTGAAGATGACACCAATTAAAAAATAATGAATGCATTTTAAAGTCTGAACCTCATACTTTTTGTTAACATTCAACAGTAATTTGTAGAAACCAAGAATCCCAACTTGAAGTTTAAAAAAATCTTAATGAGAGCAATGTCTTTGTGGGCATTGAACATTTATCTTTGGTTTAAGCTCTGTGTTCTTGACTGAATTTTGCCTGGTGCTGAATTCAAAATGATTCCCTTTGCAGTTTCTCTTCGGGCAATCAAGGCTTCTTCCACAGATGCTGAGACTGCTGCCATAGTACCCTGCATGATGGAGGAAAAGAGCAAAGAATGTAATTCCTGGCATTGCAGGTTTGTCTAATGAGGAAAAATTGAGAACACTGGACCTGTATTCTCTAGAGATTTGAAGAGTAAGAGGTGTTCTCATTCAAACTTCCAAAATTCTTACAAGGTAAGACAACGTCAATGGCAAGAAGAAGTTTGCCCTGACTGGTTAGATTAGATTAAACATTTTATTGTCACATGTACCCAAGCATGGGAATACAATAGTACATTGAAAAAAGTGCAAAGAGTGGCCACTATCCAACGCCATCTCAGAATACAGAAATTAAAAGCAGAAATTTAGGAAAGAGAAACAAAATCAAAAGAAGTGTCCAGGCGGCTCCTGGCTCTCCCTTCTGATACAGGAAATTGCCCAGGCCATGGAATCTCCACCAACTCTGCAGGACCCAGCTTCACACTGTTGCAGAATAGTGTGCAGGTGACTTAAGATTGAGATAGAGAGGAATTTCTTCACTCAAAGTGGTGAATCTTTGGAATTCTCCAACCTAGAAGGCTGTGGAAGCTCAGTCATTGAGCAGGTTCATGACAGATTTCTGCATCTTAATCAAATCAAGGGATATTGGGAGAAAGTAGCATTGAACATTGATCTAAATTAATTGTGGAGTGGGTTTCAGTTCTGCTGGATGTGCTCTTGCTTCTACAATCTTACATTTCCAACCATATTGCAGGCTTTTACAATCAACTTGGATGCAAGTGAGGTAGTGTCCAATAAAAGCAACAAAGGGTCAGATATTGCTGTTTTCTCAGGCTGGAAACACACTTCTGACCTTCATCCAATGAGCTCAGTTGCTTGCATTGATATCAAAAAGTTTGTAAGCTCAAACTCTTCATGCATACAGCAAAGTCTCATTCTGCAAAAGCTCATTTTAGGATTCAGTGTGACTACATTGGCCTGAAGACATCCCTTTTGGCCACCTAATATACTAAGATATCAATTATACAAAATCAACATTGCACTTCTGGTGTTCCTGACATGGTTTGGAGAAAGCTTTCATTGGTGATTATAACAATGTACTGATGAGTTCTATGGAAATTGTCCATTGGAAACAGTATGCAAACAAAAACAGATATTACCATTGAAATACTGCATTCAATACAGGTTAGGAAACATGCTCTAATATGATAACTGTGTTATCTGACCTTCTATAGTAAAAGGTTCCTCCATGTCACTCTTCTTGTTTCATCTGGAGTACTTGCTGTTATGTGGGTCTCATGGCAATACGTCATTGTTCAGCATGCAGCAGAGAGCATCAAAACAGGTAGTTCTCACAAAGTTGCACCAAGTACTTGAAACATGCTTCAGCATGCCTGAGCTGTGCTTGATCATAATTCTGACGAAAAATGTTAATTCCATGTGCACTCTATCAGTGACCTAGAATACTGCACAGCAATTGTAATTCATGCCTGTAAAGGATGGCTTTGATACTGAAAAACAATGCTAAGGCCCTGGAGATCACATATCCATGATATGATAGATTATCTTAAAATAATTATAACAGCTACTATTATATTGGGCTCTAGAAATCAATGATTGGTGACTTGTGCTTGGAGTAGTTTGCTGCTATCAATTCCATTTCTAGATCATTTTAATTAACCTAATGAGACGTATTATGACACAGCTCTGGAATAGGTTTGAATTGAACCTTGGCTATATGGCTCAAAGGTCCCTATCTAAGCTGAGTCAAAGCAATTATCCAATTATCAGTGATATGGGATAAAATATTGTACAGTCTTAACAAGAAGTAGTCTTATATAATAAGCTGTGGTCTATAACATGGTGGTAATAATAGGCACAATTAACATTAAATAGCTAGTATAATTATAACTATCAGGACCCAGAGAGGACATGTCTGTCTTATTCAGGACCTTGTGCAAAATTGTCCAATTCTCTACCCAAAGACTTTGTTACATCACCAAATTGAGCAAAGCTAATAAAATTCTTTCAGCACCATCAAATCTTTCAGCCATTAGGAAAGCAAACATTAACTTGTACCACTAAAGGTCGAAGAAAAGTTGCCTAGAAAAGAACAGCTTATTTCTCATTTCACGACTGTGCAACATGGCAAGCAATTACTATGGCAGAAGACAGAGCTGAGAACCTCAATGTAGTACCATACAGGGCAACACTGATGAACAAACTGAAATGTTAGATGAATTGTCTGGCCTGCAGCCTGCTCCCAAGACTGTCCCAGAACACGGAGGAGCCTGACATCAAGCTGGCAATGAGCAGCAGGTAAACTCTTGACAGCCTTTGCTCCATCTTGATTATGATTCACATCCAGAAACACCAGCAAATTGTTTCCACATTTATTGCAACCTTTATGCAGACAAGTCACCTACTCTTCTTCTTCTCCTTACTTCCTTCTCCTAACCATAAAGATGTGGTGTCATTCATCAGGAACTCACCAAAACATGTTGAAAAAACTGTCCACACACCCTACAAAACCGTCTTCCTAATCAACTATCTTACCTGCAATCATACTGTCTGACCTTTTAAATAACCAAATAGCTTGCAATTCTATACTTGTATTTCCTTGAACCAACAATAAAAATGCTGCATGACATTAATTGCTCACATTGGGATCCTGATTTCACATCAGCTATTTGCACTGTGTGACATCAGGCTAACATCAAGCCTCCTAAGCAAAAAGGGGACACACCTCACCCTCACAGAATGTTGCATGAGCGACATAGGAAGTATCTTTATAGCATGGGGAGACACACATATTTGCACAGAGGTCATTGTCTTCTCCTATATGTCTCAGTGAGGAATTTTCAACTCTTTTTACAAAATTGATACATTGGGCTGAATTTTGTATTTCTTGGTTACAGGCTAGTTTAATGGGATGTGATGATCTCTTGGTTTTATCATGGGACTGTAAGTCAGCAAGTTCACACACAGGAATGAGTTGGTTTGCTGTAATATCTGCTTCATAATTTATATTTTGTTTTATTGTATTAAATACACTTGTTCCCAATGAGTGATTGATTATTTAGCTATTATTGTTAGCATATACTCAGTTGGCTGGATAGTTGCTTTTTCAATGCAGAGTGATACCAATAGTATGGCTTCAATTCCTGTTCTGGCTGAAGTTACTATGAAGGTTCCTCCTTTTCAACCTTGCCTGAGGAATTGTAACCCTTAGATTAAGTCATCACCATTTTTTTCACTCTAATGAGAGAGTGAGACTATGGTGACTTAATCAATATAACACTACTTTACATTATTTTTACCTCTGCATCCTTGCAAGGATCTTCCAGGGATATATGTGGATTTTGTAGTCGATAGTCCTCAGAAAAGTACAAATCAAGAGGTTGATCAGTGCCTATGATGACGCCAGACAGAAAGAATGGGCAACTAGGAGAAAGTGAGGACTTCAGATGCTGGAGAGTCAGAGTCAAAAAGTGTGGCACTAGAAAAAGCATAGCAGGTCAGGCACATCTGAGGAGCAGGACAGTTGACATTTCGGGCATAAGCCCTTCACCAGGACGGTGGTTTTATAAACCTCTATAAGGTCACCCCTCAACCTCCAACACTCCAGTGAAAAAGTCCCAGCCTATCCAGCTTCTCCCCATAACTCAAATCCTTCATTCCCAACAACATCCTGGGAAATCTCTTCTAAACCCTTTCCAGCTAATAATATCTTCCTATAACAGAATGACCAGAACTGGACATAGTATTCCAGAAGAGGCCTCACTAATGTACTGTCTAACTTCAACATAACGTCCCAACTCCTACACTCAAAAGGGAAGGGGTGGGGCTGGAGGCACGGTAGGTGGAATGGAGATAGCTGGATGCAGATGGGAGGTGATTTTGGTAGATCGGTCGGGAGGGTGGAGTAGATGGGTGGGAAGGAAGGTGGATAGGTAGGTCAGGTCAAGAGGGCGGTGCTGAGTTAGAGGATTGGATCTGGGATGAGGTGGGGGGCGGGAGGTAAGGAGATTTGGAAACTGGTGAAGTCAATGTTGATGACATGTGGCTGCAGGACCCCAAGGCAGAAGGAGGTTTTCTTCCTCCAGTCGACAGGTGGTTTTGATTTGGCGGTGGTCAAGGCCCACGATTTGCATGTCCTTGGGGGAGTGGGAGGGGGCGGTGAAGTGGTCAGCCACAGGATGATGGGGTTGTTTGGTGCATGTAGACCACTCAGACATCTTATTCTGGCTGACTGTCCAAAGATGCATTGATTGTATTACCGTGTTAGATCAGTCAAATATTTCAATTTCAAGTGCTTCAAATCCATCAATGTGTAACTGGTCTGCAAACAAATTAAGATGTGTGTGCAGGTGTATGCTAAATTCCTGGTTAGCTGCCATGATGCTTTGTCGTCTCCTTAGTCATAGTGTCACAGAGTCATATATCATGGAAACGGACCCTTTGGACCAACCAGACCAAAATCCCAAACTAGTCTCACCTGCCTGCTCTTGGCCTACATCCCTCCAACCATTTCTTATTCATGTAACTATCTAAATGTCTTTTTAATGTTGTGTCTGTACCCACATCCATTACCCCTGGAAGTTCATTCCACACGCATGCCACACAGTGTAAAAAAATTGCCTCTCATGTCTTTTTCAAATCTTTCTCCTCTCAGTTTAAAAGTATTCCTCTTAATCTTGAAACCCCCACTCAAGGGAAAAGACACCTGCTATTCGCTTTATCTATACCCCTCGTGGTTTTATAAACCTCTATAAGGTCACCCCTCAACCTCCAACACTCCAGTGAAAAAGTCCCAGCCTATCCAGCTTCTCCCCATAACTCAAATCCTTCATTCCCAACAACATCCTGGAAAATCTCTTCTAAACCCTTTCCAGCTAATAATATCTTCTTATAACAGAATGACCAGAACTGGACATAGTATTCCAGAAGAAGCCTCACTAATGTACTGTCTAACTTCAACATAACGTCCCAACTCCTACACTCAAAAGATCTGAACAATGAAGACAAGCATGCTAACACCATCTTAACCACCCTACTTGTATGTGATGCAAACTTCAAAAAATTACATACATGAACTCCTCAATCTCTCTGTTCTACAACACTACCCAAAACCATAATAATAATTGTATAAATCTTGCCCTTGTTTGTTTTAACAAAATGCAATCCTCAATGCATCCAAATTTTGTCCAAGCTTCCCACACAACCTCAGACCAGCAAGAATACTTGGCTGCTGGGAGATAAAAAGTTCAGATTGAAACACGTGACATACATCAAAACGCAATCAATGTCAACCAAAAGTACTGATTTGGAGATGCCGGTGTTGGACTGGGGTGTGCAAAGTTAAAAATCACACAACACCATGTTATAGTCCAACAGATTTAATTGGAAGCACACTAGCTTTTGGAGCGAAGGAGCGGTGGTCCGAAAGCTAGTGTGCTGCCAATTAAACCTGTTGGACTATAACCTGGTGTTGCGTGATTTGTAACTAAAAATACGACAATGAATATTATGTGATCACGAGATGAATGATCAATAAGTCAGCAGCATACTGAAAATTCATTTCAGGTGTCTGGTAGATCTAAAGAACTGTTTTACTACTCAGGCCAGCATCCCCAGAATGATCATGGTTTGTTGTGCATTGCACGGAATTGCACGATAATGATTTTCAGACCTGCAGGCAAGGAGATCAGGTTCTCATCAGACAACTTACACATAAAGGGTGAGAAGAAGGAATATGGCTTAGTTGCCTACTACATCTACGTCATAAGCACATGTAGCAGTAACATTTTCTGCCTTCTGCTTACCCAATAGCCCTGGCATAATCTAAGTTTGCAACCAACTAACCACCCTCATAACATCCCCCTCACCGGCTTTCAATTATTTCTTTCATTATGGAACAAGTTGAAAAGGGACTTCCTGCTCCTACCCAAGAATGAACAAGATAGGAGAGTGGTGTAAGGGGATGCAAACTGAAAATCAAACATTTAACAAATCAACATTTTCTCATTCACTCAAGGGCATAGCTGTGTACAAATCCTTACTTTTTATACAATTTCTACTCCAGACTGGCTGCTTCCTTTGTTCTTCCTTATCCTCTTAATCTTCTTGCTGTTGGAGAAGTTGACATCACGGAGGAGGGTGACCAGAGTGACACTCTTGGTGAGGTGGTGAAGGCCTAGCCTGGTAACACAGCCAGGGACTCCTGGTTGCGGTCACAGTAGGCCTGGAGCTGGGTACTTGTGGTTACTGGCGAGCCAGCAGCGGCAGTGGAGCCTGGTTACAGGTAGAGTGTGGGTCAAATACAGAATGTGGCATTGGCATCAGCAGCAGCATCAGTGAGGTGAGCCAAGTAATGGAGCGATGGTGCCTGAAGATTAGTGAACTTGACATTGATGAGTCCGGTGCTGGTCGTGACAAGGCAGTGGTGGATGAACATCAACTGCAGCATCGATGAGGTGGGCCCAGTAGCAAAGACATGGTATCTGAAGAGTGACTTCTTTTATGTCAGTGGGTCTAGTGCTGTTGATGACAACAAGGTGATGGCAGAAAAGCATTAGTGGGTTCAACAAAGTGGGCCCAATGGCGAAGTGTTGCCACTTGTAAAGTGGCGACCTCAATGCTGGTGGGTTCAGCGCAGGTGTCAGCAAGGCAGTGGGGGAGGGATGGTAGATGCAGGCATCATTGGTTAGCCAGTTCAGGGCTCATGGTGAATGTGATGGAATGAAGTTGGTTAAAAATCACACAACACCAAGTCACAACCACCTGATGAAGGAACAGCGCTCCGAAAGCTAGTGCTTCCAAATAAACCTGTTGTACTATAACCTGGTGTTGTGTGATCTTTCACTTTGTACATCGCAGTCCAACACCAGCACCTCCCACAGTTAAATCTTTTTATTGTTAAACTGTTCAGATTGTGGTGATTGTGGAAGCTTTTCACTGTATTATTCAATGTAAAATACAAGTGACAGTAAATCACCAAGTTAATTCATAACAGGATGAAATCACCGTGGCTTGACTTGAGGTAGCAACAGCGGATCTGATCCCTGTTCCAAATACAAGGATGTTCTGATGTTCACTTGTTTTTGAAGTTTGTGAGAGCCCTGGTGGAGGCATTCCAGCTTCATTCAGGTTTTGGAAGGCAGAGTACATTGTGAGGTCAGACTGGGAGAGGCAAGGGCTGATAAGTGAAAAGTCTTCAAGTGGAGTTCTCACTTTCAATTCCCCTCTAGCCATCATTTCTTGGATAACTCAGCCATGTGACTGTTGCTATTGGTGAAGACAGGAGGTAGCTATTTATCAGCACAAGTGGAATAAGAGCAACATTCTGACTCTGCTGAGAATCTTATGAGTGGTGAATGGGTACCTGGCAAAGGCAGGATAGTTAGCAGGTGCTGAAAATGTGTTGCTGGAAAAGCGCAGCAGGTCAGGCAGCATCCAAAGAGCAGGAGAATCGACGTTTCGGGCATGAGTCCTTCTTCAGGAATGAAATGTCGATTTCCTGCTCCTTGGATGCTGCCTGACCTGCTGCGCTTTTCCAGAAACACATTTTCAGCTCTGGTCTCCAGCATCTGCAGTCCTCACTTTCTCCTAGTTAGCAGGTGCCTCAAACAAGTCTCCCTAAAGCAGGCATGGAAGGAAAGGCTAATGTGTTTTCCTTTAATTGTGCCAGCAAGAGCACTAGGGTCTATGATTTCTGTCCCAGACCCTGTTGTTGAAAACAAGTCAACATTATGAAATATCATTTGACATGTGGGTGGGGGATATTTAAATCTGTCACCAAATAGTTTGGACCTCCCTGACCCTAAATCTCTGATGCCCAGGGTTGTTGAACCTTCAATGCTCTCTTCCACTGTTGCTATTAGCTATAATATTGCTGGACAACCTGAACCTCTCCCTCTTCTAGCCCAACAATCCTCTTAGAGATCTACACTCATCTAATTCTATTCTCTAAAGCAACCTTTATTTTATTTGGTCCACCATTGGTGACCATGCCTTCAACTGATTAAGCCCTACCTTAGAATTTGTTCATTGTCTTCCTGCCACTGCTTCTTTCCTTAAGATGATCCCTTAACCTAACTTTTAACAAAATATTTGGTATCTACCTTAATATTGCATTAAATGGCTTGGCTTTTGATGCTCCTATGAGGGATCTTTCACTGTTTTACCAATTTGAAGGTCTTAAACCAATAAAGAAACCAAGATGGCGCTGGTATAGCCAGAAATACTGCAATATTTAGCGATATACCAAGATTAGCCAGATCTTGTTCCCTCTGTCCATTTCTTTTCCTTTTTTTGTCTCTTTGTGTTTCTTTTCTTCTTTCTTCTCCCAGACCCAACCCAGACCAATGATGCATCCTCCTGGCCCAACGTGGGAGTCTTTCGATGGGCAATGACAGTGCCTCGGCCTGGTGTTCAAGGTGGCTGCTGTTGCCCATCACGTACACTACATGGCGATCGGAGACTGCAAGCGAGATCTGCCTGGACATGTTCCAGAGGCAGCAGGAGGAGATAAGAGGTGGCAGCTTCAGCAGCAGTGGTGTCGTAGCATAGAGCAAGAAAAGTGAGCAATGAGGGAGTTTCCCCAGTATTTGCAGCATCAGTCAGAACAGTCAGCTGAGGTCTCCCAGAGAGCAAGCTAAGTGAAGGAGATTGGTGCTCCAGCAAGCATTCATCAAGGACAGTTGAATCTCTAACTTTATTCCTTTAGTTTTCTAGTTTATATAAAGAAAGACTTTAATACCAACTATTACCCTATTTCTTTATTTTTCTACTTATTCTAGGAAGGTCTGTAAGGTTAAACATTTTAACTTTTCTTCTTTTCCTACTTTGTACCTGAGTTTTTTGTACTTAGGTACTTTTGCACCGAAGATGCCACCATGTGTAGCAACATTAATCACTTTTCATTGTACTTTTGTACATTTGGACTTGAGTACATGTGACAATAAAATCTAAAATCTACCATAAATCTAATAAAGGGTTGGTGTGGTGTAAATGTTATTTTGATTGATGGTAATGTGAGGAATTGCACTGACAGGCAATAGGTGCTTTGGCAAGTTTAAGTGGGTGTGACAAGTAATGTGATGGAGTAGCTTGAAAAGACAAAGTGAAGAGATTCGAATTATGTGACAGTGAAAGATAGGCGAAAGTGAAACCACATTCATCTTTCCTGAATGAATTAGTTCATTTGACTGCTTCCATGCCTCCTCTCTCCTCATATTCTTTCCCTTTCCACAGCCTTCAGCAGCACATTCAGTGATGCATCAATGAATCGTGGTACAGTCTTCAACTAATTCAAGTTAATTCTTTGACTTCCTCTTCTTATCTTCCAACTTCAAATTCTCAAACTGAATCTTTAGATTAGTTAATTGCCAAAGGTATTGCAGCGAGATGATGGTTTGACTTTCACATATTCTCCACTCATACAGTGCCATAATTGACCTTCTCTCCTAATCTGGAACATAGGAACATGTAAACCATTTAACTCTTTGAGTCTGCTTCAGCATTCATTAGATCATAGCTGAACTAAGGTCTATCCTTGCCCTACATGTCTTGAAACATGGCATTAAAAAATATTTCTCAACTTCAGATTTAAAATGATCAACTAATCCAAATTTAACTGCCATCTACAGAAGACAGTTGCAAACATCTGAATTCTTTTGCTGGAAATGTGTTTCTTAACTTCACTACTGAAAGACTTGGGAATAACCTTCAGGCTTTGGCCCCAGACTAAAATTCCCCACCCAAATAGATTCTCTTTGTCAGCCTTTCATCATTGCCTTTAATATCTTGAAAACTTCAATTACATCATCTAAAGGTTCTTCTGACTTGCAGGGAATGCAACCCTAGTTTGGCCAACTTTGATATCACGCGGAGAACCAGCTTGTGGAGACTAGAACTGGACGAAAGCGAGGACTTCAGACACTTCCTGACGAATGGCTTTTTCCCAAAACGTCGACTCCCCTGCTCCTCGGATGTTTCCTGACCTGCTGTGCTTTTCCAGCACCACATACTCGAGACTAGAATTGCAGCCAATCAAATTTAATTACAGAGTGACACAGTACAAGCATATATCTTCTCACGTAACAATTGCAGTTTCAGTCTATGTTTAAATGAATTCACATCACTTGCTTCTTCCATCTTTACAGGAAGAGAGTCCCAAAGACTCATGATCCTCCAAAAAGATTAAAAAAAAACTTAATATCTATGCTAAGTGGGCAATTCTAACTTTTTAAACATTTCTGTATTCTCCTATAAAAGAAAGCATCCTCTCCAATCTACTATCCAAAAGGATCTTCTATGTTTCAATTGAGTTACCTGCTATATAATCTGTCAGTTCAGTCTTTGCAAAGCATGCAATTTTCAAAATTGAATGTTACAATTATTCTACCTTGAATGGAATCCAACTGAGGGAGTGAATTGTTGAACTGAGATATTGTCGATTACATTTTTCTTTGATAATGTTATACTTTCTAACTAACCTCTGAAGCATTTCATGAATCATGTGCTTACTTTGACGTCTACAATAACCCTTTTCCTTTTCATATTCATAATTTCACTTTCAGTCAGCTAAACAATTTACAAATATTCCATTGTATTTATAACATCCTCCCAAAGTGATTACTTTTGATCTAACAATTGTATATTTGGGACTTAAATACTCATTAATATATTATGCAGAATTTATATTGTTATTTAAATGCTGCAGAGTTTTAGTAACTGTCATTTACAGCCACTATTTATTAGTAATGGGTGGCACTTTTCAGTTGGCAATAGTTGATAACTGTATTATCATTAGTAACACCAGCTAACAGCACAGCAATTTTGTATAATTTAAATGTCAAATTTCTAAAAACCTGTCAGTTTTTCTCTTTGTACAATGCATGGCCAGTAGAGTGAAATTGCATTACTGGAGTAATGACTAACACTTTCATTCTGATGTAATGGAATATAGATCAAAAAACAACTTTTAGAAGGAGCACTGAATTTTCCAAAGTTTATACCTGACTTAGTTTTTAGCAGTGAATCACTATTAGGTTTGTTTATGTCTGAACCAAGTGAGAAGTCACACCGATGGATGTTAGAAACATTTTTAAAGTTTATTGTCAGTTAATTTACTTGCGCGACGGTGGCTAGCACTGCTGCTTCACAGCGCCAGGGACCTGGGTTCATTTCCTGCCTCAGGTGACTCTCTGTGTGGAGTTTGCACATTCTCCCCGTGTCTGCGCGGGTTACCTCCCACAATCCAAAAATGTGCAGGTTAGGTGAATTGGCTATGCTAAGTTGCCTCTAGTGTTAGGTGAAGGGGTAAATGTAGGGAAATGGGTCTGGGTGGGTTGCACGTCGGTGTGGACTTGTTGGGCCAAAGGGCCTGTTTCCACACTGTAAGTAATTTAAAATCATTCACAGTTTTTTTTATATGCGAGACAATATTTTGCTTTCTAAAGAATAATTATTTTATGTTTTTAACTGATTTTTCATTATTGTTTCAATTTTTATCCTTTGAAACGTTATTTGTATTGAATAATCTGCATTTAAATATAGGTCTGATTTTAACTCTACTCATCAGATAGGAAGCAATTGTGTAGGCAGCTGGAGGAACATTGGTTTATCAGCCAACAGTCAGCCTTTATTGTGACATCTAACATGCTAATTTGCTCTTTGGGCAGAGGCAACAATGCCTTGAATCAGGAGATAGTTGGAAGCAGAAGAGAGCTTTCAGGGTAAATGTTTTACTTTTGTTTGTGAAGCCAGGTGGGGATTGAAATTTAACCCTGTACCATTTCCCATCCACTTTCTGATGCCTCCCACTGAACCGTACCTGCTTGATTGCAAAAGAGCAACTTCCTCAGCCTTACTGATTCCTAGCTGAAGGCTATCATGGCATGTTAACAAGCACTCAGCATTTGAAATCAACATGGTCACATTCTGATATCTGGAAGTCTAACACCAGCAGGTTCCTGCCAAAAACCAACTGCTGGTTAAAAGCCACAAACACAACCACCACTATTTCTGGACGGCTCATAAAATATACCTGGGCTTCGGAATCATATCCAGGGCTAGTCATCCCTGCTCTTCTGTGAGTTGTCCCAGCACCAGTTGGGCATGTTCTCCGACAGTGAAACCAACAAATTTTCAATCTTGATGACAGAAGATTCTTCAGGAAGAGAATGTGTATTTCTTTTGAGCACACATATGAGAAAGGCAATGAGAAACTAACACATGTACTCTTCTCCTTACTTACATTACTTATTTAATTTGAAAATAGCAGTCTTCTGTAAGCAACTGAAGAGGAAATGGAGGCATGGCGATTTGAGCAGATAATGTAACCTTGTACAGGTCACTGCTACATGAAGAAACAGTTTAATAGGACAAAGGAGGATACTGACTTCCATGCAAATTTTATTTTTTTAATCATTGTTTTGTACATGTTAGTAACATAGTCGCTGTCCGAGCACTTCTAGTCAAACGTGAAGCAGATTCAGTATGTCCATGAGCCTCCAGATTTCCAGTGCATCTGTGGAGCTGCTGTTAGAAGAAGACAAAAATAGCATAGGATTTCTGGGAAAGGATAGCAGTAACATTCTATGTCAGCCTCAGAACTGCCATACAATGCAGGATGATGACCCAGGGAGCCTATGGAAAAGAGCGAGATTAGTGTGAGCTGGAAAGAGAATGCTGGATAAGACCCATCATTGACACTTTCAAGTATTTTCATTAAGTATGACTTAGCCTTTACATTGTTCAGCTTTTTTCACAAATGTAAATCTCATTGGGTGCAGGGTTAAATAAGCTCTATTTACTTAACACCATAGCCTTGGAGGAAGAGGGAACCATTCTAATCACTTTCTCAGAATTTTCAACTCAATTTCAACTGGCATCTTATTAGTGTATGCATCAGCACATAGACAGCTTCCACGAGAAATTAGGCCACCAGTGACTTTAGCACTGGATATGTAATTAACCTTCGATATTTAATGGAGGAAATTTCTCCTCATCCAAACTGGATTCGACATTAGCTATTTGATCAGTTAACAATAGTGGAGAAGTTACAAGAGGTGAGGTGCAGTACACTTTGGTGCTGTCAGCTTACATGTGGAAACTAATGATCTGCTTACGGATGATGTTGCCAAGCAACAGCATGTTGTTGTGAAATAAAAGGGAGCAAAAGACCCTTCAGAGACACGAGAGGTTACTATATGGGAATGGGACAATAAACCATTCCAAGTGATGCCTTGGCTAGAAATAGATAGATAAGAATAGATTCATGTGAGAACACCTCACTAAGTTGGACAATAGCAATTGGAGGACGATAATGCAGTCAAGCGCAAGAAAAACTGAAGAAAGGTCAATAAGGATGAAGGGAGACGGTTTATCTTTTTCATTGTCACACATGATGTCATTGTGAATTTAATATGAGTTCTTCTGGTTCTAAGGCAATCAAAAACCTAATTTAAAGAATTCAAGCATGGAGGTTCAGGAGAGAGAGGCTAATACAGGAACCAAAAGGCAAGTTAACTAGCTAGCAGTTTAGTTGGAATTGTGTTGTGGAAGACTAAAGATGTGCAAGTTAGGTGGATTGGCCATGCTAAATTGCCTCTTCTATGTGTTTATTCTCCTGGTTTTCATAACAGTAAAATTAAGACCTTCACACAAAGCATGAGAATGGAATTATGGAGAAAAGCTAAATGAAAGTAGCAACAAAAGTTCTGAGTCCATTGTTAAAGTGTTGATAATCTTACTGCAGGTATGGAAACAATGATCTTCAATAGTAATTCATAAAATATCCTTCTCAACATGAAAGTTGTTTTGAGGCTATTTTGCTGCTTTTTCCACCATTGATTTAATGGATCAGTTTGTCAGTGTTGCAGAACATAATTAAAAATATCAAACAGAGTGCTTTGGTACTTCCAGTAAAATTCTAAGTATGAATTTACTTTGGTTAAATTAGCCAAAATGCAACAGTGCCTTTACTTGACTTGCTTTTTCCAAACACTTTCAATTGCACAACTGCTGTGATAGGAATGCTCAAGAAGGATAGCTAATGCTTTCTCACCAGGTAAAAAAGACATAGTAATAGCATTAATGAGGGTCCATTTGGCGCACGGTAAGGGACTAGCATGTTGAAATTCATGGGGAGACAAACCTTAGAGGATGTTCAAAATGTAGCTGTTTGCTGAGAATGTAACATGAAAATGGAGACACCTACATTTCATAAATATTTAACTATAATTTATAAATGGTTGCTTCAAAATAATGAATCTTAAATTACAATGTAACTACAATGTAGTGGCTCCAGCTGATATGATATAATAAACCTCATAAAGAATATCTTCGCTAGCAAAACATGATTTGCAAAATGTGCATTATGTGATAATTAAGATTATTATTTTGGGATCATCATTTCTTTCTATGTTGAATGAATTTAAATTAATATTAATAAATTAATATTAAATAAACATCAGTGCACAAATTACTTATTTCCAATTTACAAATCCAAATAACATTCCACATATTTTGCATTAAATTAGATGTTGTTTACCAGATTAAAGTATTGATCAGTACAAGTTGTTCTGATTTAATACACATTTCATCAGCGCTAATTGGCTATAATACAATTGATGAACTATGGACGTTGTTTGGATATAGTGAACTTTTTGCTAAATTGGTATAGCAATTTTCTCTTAGCGACCTTCTGCAGCACAATTTTCCACAACTGTTTTCCATAACGTGAGGTTCCAACTATCACATTATAGCAGAACGACCTGTATAAAGACAGAGTTTTAGAAAATTGTTTAGAATATTATTATTTCATGGTCTCCTGCTTGCACTTATGACTCATTTTATTACATGAATAAGGATATAAATTTGAGTGGTGGTGTTTCATTATTTAAAAACAAATTTGTTCCTTTACTTTTTTAAAATGTCTAAAATGCCTATACTTTCTGTTAAATCTTTGTAAAAATAGTTAAAATATATTTTTAAATTGCTTTTATTCACCATATGGTGCATCCCTAAACCCTTGAGTACAAAAGCTTTGTACATATCCTTAACTACTCCACAGGCTGAATTTCATAGGTTCTGTACAATTGGTGAAGGATGAGTCAGTGAGAAAAATAAATGAAATTGACAAGCGGTCTCTGGATTTGAAAGATTAACTCTGTTTTTCGCTCTGTTTTGATGATGCCAGGCCTGCTGATTTTCTCCAGCACTTTTTTTTGGGCCATATACCAGAAGACAGAGGAGCAGAATTGACCAATTTGACCCATTGAGTCTGTTCCACCATTTGATCTTATTGACATTTGATCTTATTGACTTGTGGGTAATAACAACAACACAAATACGTTTGATAATAGAGTGTAAATCAATTGTATGTCAACTTTTATTTTCTTTATTCACAGGATGAAGACTTCATTGGACAGGACAACATTTACTACCCATCCCAGACAGCCATTAACAATCAATGACATTTCTGCTTGTCTGAAGTCATGTAAGGATGGCAGTTTCCTTCCCTAAAAGTCATTAGTGGGCCAGATTTATTTTCCCCAACCACCAATTCACAGTCATCATTAGACTCTTAATTCCAAATTTTTATTGAATTCAAATTCCACAATTGGCTGTAGCAGAATTTGAACATAGGTCTCCAGGATAGTATCTGGATAATTGGATAACAAGTTCAGTAATAATCTCACTAGGCCATCACCTCTCTTTAAGGAGTTGTTGCTTAAAGGTTTCCTGAGTACATCAGGTATTCCTGCAATGGTTCAATCCATCACTGCAAGAGGGGAACTGGCCTGTCTATTTTTTCATGGCACTATTATCTGATATATATTGAGTTTTCTGAATAATAACCAAAGTCAGTTTAAGGTTATTATTATTGTTAATTCGCACTGGCTAATTGCAATTTCTTCATTCCCAATGAATGAATTTTACATAAATTCATGCATATGATTAGCAATAAAATTATTAAATTGAGACATATGCTGTCAAGGAGCAAACTGCAATAGCTTAAAAAAAAGCAACAAAGGGATGCAAAGGAAGAAATACAAAGTGCTTAATGAACATACCGCACAAAGAACATCAAAGCTAACAGAAGTTTTAAAGTTTTTGTGTGTATGTTACACAAAAAGATAACGCTCAGATGTTTGATAAGTCTATTGGAGAAATAGGTGATACTGTCTTGGAGTTAAGGAAATAGCAGATTTAAAACATGACTATTTTGCATTGCTCTTGCAGTAAAGGAAGGGAATGAGATATCAGTGAAGCAAGGTCATTCTGCTGAATTGACAGAAGTAATGCAATTAAGGAAATGGTAATGAAGGAATTATGAAAATAATTCCTGATCAGACTAATCATAGCCACTGCTCTGAAGAATTCATGTTGGATTCAATGTTAATTCTGATTCTTTCCCACAGAAGCTGCCACACCTGCCGAATTTCTACACCAATTTCTGTTTGTATTTTAGATTTCTAGCATCTTGCTATAGAGTTTTGCTGGGTTTTTTTTTACCAAATATTATTAAATTTATTCAGACATTAACTACCTGAAAGCAGTATAATAAATACAACAGAAAATGCAATTCATCTTACGTGTCCATGAAAATAGCACAACTACATTTTTCTTAAACTTCAACTGAAGTCAGCAAATTGGATGTTGCATTTGCATCATTTAAATGTTCCTGTGATGTTAGGTCAAAAAGGCATGAAAAATGAAAATGATAATATTTCTATGGGCCATTCTAAACTCAGCAACTATGTGGTGTAACTTGTCAATAAGTGTGCAAGAGTCATTTATGCTTCAGAGAAGTCCTCTGAGCAGTTGAATAATTATTTCAGCCAATAGTAGATTTTCATTGTGCCTTTGGTCCAAACACCCAGATGGTAACTATTGATGGTAACTATTGATGGTAACTAGTTGCGTAACTATTAAACTGACCCTCCCCCCCCCCCCCCCCCCCAACTTACTGCCCATACCCTAGCTGTACCTGTGCAAATCCCTTAAACTCCTAACCCCTTGAGAACCATCCTCCACTTTTCATAACCACAGCCTTCCAACCACCATGATTCCACATCCCCACCCCTTGGCATTGTAGTCTCTCTCCCCCTCCACTGGACACTCATTCAACCTCCATCTCCCAACTTCTCAGCAGCAACTACCTTGCCCATCAGCCCTACATTCCCTACCCCCAATCCCAAGAATATCATCCTTAGCCTTTCCTCTAAGTGCTCCATCACTTACCTAGTACCTTACTCATTTGGTACTCTAGTATCCTACTTACCTGGCACCCAATTTACCGAGCACCCTGATACACTATCCACCTGGCACCCTAATGTCTTAATCAGCTGCCACACTAACCCAATACTTAGCTTACTTATTCAGCCCTTAACAACAACTGTCAAAGTGTCTGTCTGTGCTGCTAGATATTTAAATCTCAGAATTAGGCACACTGACTTCTGCAAAAGGAGCCATGATTTTACTTTCCCTGACCATCCTGCACCACAGGCAAACTGTGTTATTTTCAGCTGTGCCCACATTTCTGAAGGTGTCCGGATCAAATTCCAGAGCTAGAAATGTGAAGCTCAGTACTAATAAAGAAAATAAAAGCAAAGTGGCAATCTGACTGTGATTACTATTTCTAAAAATATCTGGGCCAAGATTTGTCCCATCATTTTCATGATTATGAATACACTCAATATATTTATTTTCTCAATTGCTTAAATTGATGCATGGTTTAGTGTGGTACAATGGTATTGTCCCTCACTTTGAGCTTGGAGGCCTGGATTCAAGTCCCACCTGCTCCAGAGATTTTAATAACAACTTTGAATGAGTTGATTTGAAAGTATCGGCATGGCTTAGTGTCACTCCAGAAGCAATACTTGTTGTTTAGTGCAGGCCTATCTTGTACTGCATAAAGGTCAATGGAGACAGTGTTGGGAGTTCAAATGACAAATATGTTCTGGTACAGCCATGTAAAATAATGTAATGTATCAGCTACGAAGAGAGACTAGGTAGCCTGGGGTTGTTTCAGTTGGAGCAGCAAAGGCTAAAGTGGAATCTGAGGAGCATAGATAGTGTAGATAGGGAAGATTTCCCCTTTGTAGAGGTTTAATATCTATTGAGGATTCAATAGGTGGAGGGGGTTAGTTTTAAGCTAAGAAGCAGGTGGTTTAGAGAAGATTTGAGGAAAAGATTTTTCACCCAAAGGGTTGTGGTTATCTGGAACGTACTGCTTAAAAAGGCAGCAGAATTGGGAATTTTTAAGATATTTAAATTAGATAAACACTTGAAATACCATTACAAGCTAGGGCCAAGTGCTGGAAAATGGGTTTACAATATTGGTAGTATCCCTATCTATCGACCAGGATGCCTGGGTTCAAATTCCACCTGCTCCGAAGTTGTGTAATAACACCCCTAAACACATTAATTACAAAATAAAATAAAGAACTGTGGATGCTGTAAATTTGGGATTAGAATAGAAGTATGTTTAGTGACCAGCATGACCAAAGGGACCAGCATGTCCCTTTTCATGATGTAAAAATTCTATGACTCCATAACTCCAACAGTCAGTGAAGGTGACAGAATTCTTCTAATTAACTGAGAAGGAAGGAAAATGATTATTTTCACAGTGCATTGGAAGTTTTTGTGGTCTCAAATGCCACTTTACTGAGTTAAAACCATCAATATAATTCAATAAATCTAATTCTTTTCTCCAGTGAAATGAACCTGAACATGTTGCTCAGCACAGCACTACTGTCTTATATTCTGCCGGAAATTTATGCTGTGCTGAGGCTATTCAACATTTTCAGGCTGAATATGTACAACTCATTTTCTGAGGCAAAATATTGCTGGTAGTAATAATTTAGGATCAACTGCTTGTAGGCTAAAATCCCCTTGACTGTTTATGAATGTGCACAATGTAATCACTGTGACAACTGAAGACCAAAGTTTGACAGGATAGCCAAATCTGCACTGTACTTGTCAACCTAGATGATTTCTATATCTTATAATTGAATTGTGTCCTTGTCATCTGCAGTGACAAACTAATTCTGGTAGGCCCATATATTATTTGTTGATAATGATTAAAATGTGAAAGACTTCACACAGCTGTACAACGTAACACTTGAAATAGAAACTGTGCTGCTCTTGAATTGAGATATATTTTCAAGCTTCTTCAAAATTAAGTTAAATATTCTATTGAGGTATGGAAAGAATGAGAACCTAATTATCCCAATTAATAACAGGTACGTTGAAACAAACATAAGCAGTATTAACTAATTGGACACAGTGGCAGTGTCCCGACATCTCGGTTGAAGTCCCACTTGCCATGCTAGATTGTGATTAAATGTTTATTTAAAACAGCCTAATAAATAAGCAAAGCTCAAATTAAGCATGTATAGAATCCTTCATGCAGCCAGAGAGATAACTAATTAGTTTGAAATGTGTTCACAGTTGTTAAACACACAAACATTCAACCAATTTATATACTTTTGTTGCTTTTTTTTGAGAGAGTGATGAGAAGTAGAGCTAGCCCAATAACCGGTCCCAGCAGTAACATTGTGGAACAGTGAATTCTCATCACTTACTTCCCGAAATGAGTCGGAAGTTGGCAACAAGATTTGTATGAAACCAAGGAGTTAAACTGGTTGTGTCCCACTTTTTATGCAATAAGGGAATGCTGAACTTATGCCAAAACTGACTGACTTAAAAACTGGCCCACAGTTTAAATCTGGTATTTCCCCCAGATTTCTATTCTTGTGCTTAGTTAGAAGTCAAAAATTCCCATGGGCCTAATTGAAGAGCAGAGTATTTATCTTCTTGATGTTAGGAACAGCATTTCTGTCTTCAGCAATATGACCAAAAGCAAATGATCTGCTTATTGACTCAGTTGTTGGGAAGGAACATTTTGTGGCTGGAGAGCTGGCAAGACATATTTGTTGCCTCTATTCAGGAAGGCCAATCAAACTGTAAGCCAGTCATTGAGCAGAAAGACCAGTGATGGGCCTTCACTTGATATTCAGGTCCTGGGGGCAGGTCCCACTGAACCAGGGCTGCCAACCAATCAAACGCTTTGCACACCACAAAGGAGACATTGGATACTGGTGGAAGGACACTCGTGCAGAGTCACAGGATCACCGAGGACTCAAAACACAAGGAAGTAACAAAAGTATAGGTTGCACAGAGAAAGGGGCAGAGATGTAGAAGAAAAGATGGGGTGGGTTTTCATTGAGCCCCATGGTTGGCCATGGTTCTTCCTGCCAGCACGTAAGTCTGTTGAAAGCAAAAATAAAGATCTCATCAAATGCTCTTTTCGTCTCCCAGAAAGCTCAAAATTCTGGCCTTTTTTTTGAGAGGCTTGCTGTAAATTGGCTGAACAACTGATCACATTTCAAATTAATTAGTAATTTCTCTGGGCTGCATGGAGGATTCTATACAGTGCCTAATGAGATCAGTTATCTCAGCTGGTTTGTGATGCAGAGTGATGGAAATAGGATGGGTTCACTTCCTGTCCTGTGAAGATCCCGCCTTCTCAACCTTACCCCTTGCCTGTGATGTGGTGACACTCAGAATAACTTTATCACTAGGTAAAAACTTTATCACTGTCTAATGAGGCACCAGCCTTTAGCACTATAGTGACTGTTACTTCCATAAAAGCAAGCTTTTTCTCAAATGCAACTATAAATTCCAAATACATTCCTTACATTAGCTTGAATATCCAGGAGGCTCCAAAGTTAGAGAAAAAAAATCAATGGGTAAAGTAATCCAAAAAAAAATTCTGGTATTTAGCTTGTTGCAGCATTAATAAACTGGAACTAATAGACTATCCAATGTTGATTCGAAATTACAGATGAATCTTCCCTGAATAATGTGGATGTTGGAAAGTCAGTTGGGAAAATAGGGTGAGATCAGCAGAAATGAGGTGCTTCATGTCAAGCAAAAAAATGTTCAGTCCTCCAAACAAGTTTTGAACTGCAAGACAAGAATTTTGCTAGTTAGCAGTGGGAGGCCCATTTGCATCAATTGCACACTTTCATACCTAATCTCGTCTCATTGGATAGAAACCGGGTAAGGAGAAAGTGAGGTCTGCAGATGCTGGAGATCAAAGTTGAAACTTTATTGCTGGAACAGCACAGCAGGTCAGGCAGCATCCAGGGAACAGGAGATTCGACGTTTCGGGCACAGGCCCTTCTCCATTCCTGAAGAAGGGCCTGTGCCCCTCCTCCAAGTCCCTCCTCCCTACCTTTTATCTTCTCCTGCTGAACACTCTCTGCTCATTCCTGAAGAAGGGCCTGTGCCCGAAACGTCGAATCTCCTGTTCCCTGGATGCTGCCTGACCTGCTGTGCTGTTCCAGCAATAAAGTTTCAACCTAGAAACCGTGTAATAACAGTTTCCATCATGAAAGTCAGAGCAGGTACCAGTTCACCACTTGCACCTCCAGGCCTCTATTATAGACACCAGCATCAATATCTTTGTGCATGTTTGATGGGCAGTGACTGCACAGACCCTCCATCCATGGAGGGTGGTATCAGGTACGTACTCTAATTGTGTCTTCATGATTAATCTTTGACCCACTTATTATACTGTTCTTGCATTTCAATGTTGCACTTTGGAGTGCAAGAGCAGTATCACTGTAATGTTTCTGCCAGGACACTTTGCAAACAAGGACAGGCATTACATTCATGGATTGGACCATGGAGCACCTCAGGGCTCCGTGTTTGGCTCTTAACATTTACTCATTTTGTGCATAATTTAGATGTTCACAGTATCTCTGCCTTGCTTTTTAGTGCTTTCTGTTCTCAACCAGAGTTTAAGGGCTCGCGGTACTTCTTTCTTGGCTTGCTGTTTAGTCCAGATATAAAGCCAGACAGCTAGTCAGTAGTCATCAGTTAACGGGCAGGGTAGGTTGGTGATGTTGCCGTGTGGTACCAGGCTACATCATTCTCTCCTTCAGACTGCGTCAGCAACATATGTGGCAAACAAACTGCATGTACTTCAAACAAATTACCATGTCTCCAAATTTAAGGCGTGTAGTCCTCAGTAAAGCCGAGAGAGTCAGAAATCAGACAAGGGACTCCAGCACTGAAAGGGAAAGGCATTTCCTAATATCAGCCCAGGGGCTTTGTCATGGTGAGTTGGACTGGGGCAATCAGGGTTGGGGGGTCAAAACCTCTACAGTCCAGGAATTTGGACACAGCCAGTCCTTGAAGTCCAATGTGATCAGTCCAGGATAAGACAGTTGGGAAGCTACACAGGTATCACTTAGGGGTCTAGTTAGCCATCAGTTATAGATTCTCAATCTAATTCATGGTGAGTCCTAGATGTCAGCTCAATGAGAGTCAAACAGGCTAACCAGGGGCCACTGATCTGGTAGGGAAGTTGGGGACACCACTTCAGGTGATTGGAGGCATCATGCTGAGTTACAGAGTGTCCAATATATTGAGTAGGTGGGGAAAACTTAATATATAAGATGTAGAAGATAATGCATTGGTGAACATGGGTTATAACAGAAGGGGATGTCATCAGTGATCATATCACTCTGGCCTTTCTGCGGATCAGTGCAGCATGACAGTGTTGAACGAATAGTTAATGGAGAACTTCAAACCAGCATCTACAGAAAAACAACAAACACAGACTAAATACTTAACTTCAGAAGCAATCATCCCAACACCCACAAACAGAACTGCATCAAGATAGTATTTCAACAAGGTACATCACACTGCAACACCCAAGGACTGCAAAATACAGAAGAAAAATATCTATACAAGGTTTTCAAGAAAAACGGATAGCCAATGAACACAATTCGGAGAAAGTGACGACTGCAGATGCTGGAGACCAGAGTTGAAAAATGTGATGCTAGAAAAACACAGCAGGCCAGGCAGCATTCGAGGAGCAGGAGAATCAACGTTTCGGGCATAAGCACTTCTTCAGGAATGAGGCTGGTATGCCAGATGGGCTGAGATAAAAGGTAGGGGGGAGGGGATTTGGGGGAGGGGCGCTGGGAATACGATAGGTGGAAGGAGGTGAGGGTGAGGGTGATAGGCCGGAGAGGGGATGGGGCGGAGAGGGCGGGAAGAAGATTGCAGGTCAAGAGGGCGGTGCTGAATCCGAGGGTTGGGACTGTTATAAGATGGGGGGGGGGGAGATGAGGAAGCTGGAGAAATCTACATTCATCCCGTGTGGTTGGAGAGTTCCTAGGCAGAAGATGAGGCGCTCTTCCCCC
>NC_057723.1:54719711-54753563 GCF_004010195.1 Chiloscyllium plagiosum | reverse complement strand
ACCTCCTTCCACCTATCGTATTCCCAGCGCCCCTCCCCAAAATCCCTTCCCCCTTACCTTTTATCTCAGCCCGCCTGGCACACCAGCCTCATTCCTGAAGAAGTGCTTATGCCCGAAACGTCAATTCTCCTGCTCCTCGGATGCTGCCTGCTGTGTTTTTCCAGCATCACATTTTTCAACAATAAACACAATTCGCCAATTTCTCAGAAACAAATCCAAAATCGTATTCCCAGCGCCCCTCCCCAAAATCCCTTCCCCCTTACCTTTTATCTCAGCCCGCCTGGCACACCAGCCTCATTCCTGAAGAAGTGCTTATGCCCGAAACGTCAATTCTCCTGCTCCTCGGATGCTGCCTGCTGTGTTTTTCCAGCATCACATTTTTCAACAATAAACACAATTCGCCAATTTCTCAGAAACAAATCCAAACAAGCAGATACAATGCAACCAAAAATTATAGCAACATTATCTTACACCAAAGACATATCAGAAAGGACTTCCAGACTATCAAATCCCTTGGCATCATAGAAGCCCACAAACCTATCAATACAGTTAAATAGTGACTAATAAAACCAAAGGATCCATTAGGTACTACCAGCAAACCTAATGTCATTTACAAGACACCATGCAAGAACTATAAAAAATACTATAATGGACAAAAAAAGCAGGAAACTTGCCACCAGGATACGCAAACACCAACGAGCCACCAAAAGACATGACGCACTATCACTAGTTTCCACACATACAGATAAAGAAGGACACCACTTGACTGGGACAATTCACACATCCTAGGCCAGGTGAAACAAAGGTATGCATGTGAATTCTTAGAGGCATGGCATTCTAACCAGAACTCCATCAATAAACACATTGACTTAGATCCTATCTTAAAAAAATGAATCGGAAACGTACATCACCCACCTTTAGAAACCAAGGCCTATAAATAGAGAGGCAGGACATACAACCAATGCTTCACCAGAGCCTCTCACTGATGTTACCTAGTATGGTGACAAAACATATGAAAACAGATCTTCCAGCTCAGCGAGCTAACTTCCATACTTATCATCAACCTGAGCTACATATCTTTTCAAAAATCGATAACTAAGTTATAGTGTTGGAACTGAGAGTAATCCAAGGAATGTGTGGGAACATGTGGAAGCCCTAGACAAGTAGCAAACTCCAGCAGCTGCTGAACAGCATCTACATAAAGTCATTAAAGTTTAAGATCCCCTCAGGACATGAAGGAGGTACAGGAAGATCAGTGTCTGGTAACACCAATGCCATTTCCTCGAGATGAGTGAGGTGCAGTGCCAACCCAGACTGAGGGTGTTCCATGACACTGTCACAGGACTGTACCAACTGCTGGAGCAGGACCTGTGACATGAAGGGGTACATAGACATCCTTTCTTGGTGGCGATCAGGGTTATAAGCTGCTCTAATCCTTTATGTGACTGCACATCCAAATATCCATTGGATGGATATCTGCAGCCTCCCACAGCTGTCAACCCATAAATATATCAAGTCTGATGCAACTTACTGATGCATTTTGTGTAAAATCGCACAACTTCATCTAATTTTTCCATGATGAGGTCATTATTACAGTTTAGGCTGTCGGTTTTACAAAAATAGCTGACTTCTCCAGGTGCAGGATGCCATAGACTGGACACACATTGCATTGTGAGCATCTTGTCATAACACAGCCGATGACAGCAGTAGAAAATGGTTCAATTCGATTAATGTACAAGCCATGTGAGATCATCGGTACCATTGCTGCCTGACATCCTAGAAGTTACCCTTGATGCCTTCAGAACTTGCATGTTCCTGCTTCCTTTCATGGGCCAGATACCTTACAAGAATGGTTACTGGGAGACAAGGACTGATAGCTGTTACACAACCCCCTTACTATGGCTGAGATGAGGTAAATTGTAGTCCATTCTTTGACCAGGGACATCATGGAGCAACTGATAGACCACTTGAAGAGGAGATTGATATGCTTGGATCAATGTAGGGTGTTGCAGTACATAGCATACAGAGTGTTATATATATTGTTAGCATAATCTGCTGTACACAGCTAGAATAGGCAAAGAGGATGCTAAAGAGCAGGGGAGGGGCAGCTAGTCTTCCGAGGAGGAAGAAGAGGACTTTGAGCAGGAGGAAAATCACCTTCAGCATGATAGACTGATACAGCATCAATTGCAATAAACCAGAAAGGGCTTGTTGACATTCAGTTTCAATGGATATGAGCAGGGCACTGTGATCATTCATTGACTGTAAACGTGTTGCTGCTGCTGCTCGAAAGACAAGAAGTCTGTTCTCAGAAGAAAGTGCAATTTTGTTTGTTTTTCTTTACTTTTGTTGTGTTGAATAAAAGTGATTGTTTCAACTGTTTGAAGATTTTCCAGCACATTGAGCAATGACAATATAATATTCTACGCCTTGGAGGAAGTAGCACTCCCTTAACTGGGTTCTAAGCTGGGATAATGTTAAGGATGGATAACCTGTACATGGCTTCTTAAACACTATTACAATTGAAAATATGCACCTTTATTTGTCATGAAGTGTCAGCCATGCTGCTTAAGTGTCCTGAGAGGAGTTTGTTTTTGTTTTCTCTCCCACTATGTGTGCTGTGACAGACAGTGCTTGAGCTAGTGCAGAGCATGGCCTTTAAAATGGCACACGTGTGTGGACTCTGAGGCGACTGTGACAAAGAGACCTTGGAGTGCAGGTTGATAGGTCCTTGAAAGCAGATCCCATGTAGACAGGACAATAAAGAAGGTGTTTGGTACGCTTGTCCTTATTGGTCAGTGCATTGAGTATCAGAGTTGGGAGGTCATGTTGTGGCTGTACAGAACATTGGTTATGCCAATTTTGGAATACTGTGTTCAGTTCTGGCCTCCCTGCTACAGGAAAAATGTTGTGAAGCATAAAAGGATTTGGAAAAGATTTACAGGGATGTTGCCAGGGTTGGAGAGTTTGAGCTATAGGGAGAGGTTGAATAGGTTTGGGTGACTTTCCCTAAGTAATGGAGGCTGTGGGGTGATCTTCTAAAAGTTTATAAAATCATGAGGGGCATGGATAGGGTGATTAGTCGAGGTCTTTTAACCAGAGTAGGTCAGTCGAAAACTAGAGCGCATAAATTGAAGGTGAAAGGGGAAAGATTTAAAAGGTACCTAAGGTGCAACACTTTCACACAGAGAGTGGTGCATATATAAAATGAGCTGTCAGAGGAGGCTGGTACAATTACAATATTTAAAAGGTATCTCGATCAATATATGAATGAGAAGCTTTTGGAGGGATATGGGCAAAATGTTGGCAAGTGGGACTAGATTAATGTAAAATATCTGGTCAGCATGGACAAGTTGGGCTGAAGGGTCTGTTTCTGTCCTGTATGCCTCTATGACTCTATGACAGTAGCAAGTATTTTTGCCTCTGTCAAGAGGGAGCTTAGGACAAGTGGACTACCACAGAGGCACTCAATAGCTCTCTCAATGAGAAACATCCCATGAAAGTTGGCAAAATTTTCTGGCAAAATTCAGCCCAATGTATAGGACATTAGATATAAATAATGAGCAGATATTTGGAACAAGATGTGAATGGAAACATCAAATCAATACAACATTCATAGCATGTAATAATTTATAAATGATACAATTTATCAAGCAATTTGGGATTAGTAACTAGTTTTAATCAAAGTTATCTCAAAAATATTCCATTATCATGTGATGGTTCAGTACTAGATAAATAACTTGTGTGCTCTTGCAATTAAATTAATGACGATTAGATAGTTAAGGAGCTAAAAATGGTAGGAATGCAGTAGGGCTCCTGAAATTGGAATTGACACCTAATGTTACACAGACTATAAAGTGCAAAACATATTTCCATCTTTCTCATTTTTGTGTAAAGAGATGAAAGGTCTGATTTGAAAAAGGAGTGAAAGATTGTTACAGAAATTTGGAAAAATATTTGAATGACGATAGGTTGTGGCTGAACATCTGTGCAAATATTAGATAAATACATCTCAAAACCTGGATGAGATGTATGCGAAAATCCTTGAGGATCCGTAAGGAATAGATTGCAGAAATTCCAACAAAGGTCCTCCTGAGGTTATTGAATGGGTTCTTCAGAAAACTTGATGTTATTTCCATTGACAAAAGCAGAAATGACCCAGTTTAATAATAATGCAATGAAATGTCTAAATTGAAATAAAATCATAAACGATAGCCAGCATAAGTTTACGAAGGAGAGGTCTTGTCAATCAAATATATTGCTTTTCCCTGAGAATGTGACAAAGGAATTTGTTAGGAGTAATATAGTGGTTAGTGACTCGACTGGGATTTCAGTAAGGTCTTTGATATAGTTCTTTTGAAAGCAATAATTAGCTAAGTGTTTAACAATGGATAGATAAGTAGTTGACTGATAAGAAACTTAGACATGGTTATACAGGAGTTATTATCAGGAGAATGTTACCTGTACTTTTGCTTAATATCATCTTGAACTAGCAGTTGCAAGCACAATGTTGACATTTGCAAATTATGCAAAACTAGTGAAGTTGACAGATTGCAAAGCGAACAAGGTAAACTATATGAGAATTTGAATATACTTGGCAACCAAGTAGACAGATGAGAAATGAAATTCAATGAAAAAAAATGTTTTATCTGAAACAAATGATCCTTGAACGAGCTACTAGCTATATGAGAAAATAAGAACGTGTATTGAAAATACAACTGGATCATTTTTGTTGCAGTTGATATGCCTGAGACTGGACAAGCCCTCTTTCACTCTAGTCCCACTATGCCATAGGGCACAATATAAAATGAAACTTTTTTTTAAATTACCAAGATGACTGATTAAATACCTGATCTTCATCAGGTTTCAAGCAAGATCTAGCAAACTTTTTTTTAACAACAGAATTATTGATTTACTATCAAAACAAAATTTAGTCAAGTACTTTGCAATAATTTGATAAATCATACAGTCAGAAACATACAAAAGTAATTGCATATCCTCTCAATTACTTATCCTCTAAATAATTCTTATCCTTTAAATGCAGGTATCCCCCACTTTTCAAACATTTGCTTTATGTCACTTCGCCTTTATGAAAGACTTAGTACCTGTTTTCATAAATCTGAAGAGGATTTTCATTTTTACAAAAAACAGAGAAAGTTTTCCCTTATAAATCATGCACCTTCGCTTTAAGGCTGGCAAAAGGTTTCCTGGGAATGCTCTACTTTCGGATAGTGGGGTATACCTGTAGTTTTTTCCTTGCAGAAAAGAAAAACCGATAAATGTCTTAGTGGAGGTTGGTTTTCTGACAAGAAAAACACATAATTTGGCAAATGGTTTTTTTTAAAGGCACAACTCTAAAGAGCAGATATTCCAAAGTTTGTCACTCTGATGTTGTGGCACATGTGGGCAAAGTCATGAATCGTCCACAGTTGTTTCTGAAGTTTTACAGACACAGACTGTTCAGAAAGTATGATCTTGAGATGTTTTTCAATGACTCTTTCAAAAGAACAAATAGACTTCACCTCGAACTCAGCAAGAGAGTTTTCTTTCCAGAAATGAAAATGATCTTCTGGGCAGCTTGTCCTTAGCAGCCTCTCCTATAACTCAACTTGTTCTTAACAGGCTTTCTTCCAACTGAACCAGATGAAACAAGAACACTGCAAAGCCAATCGCTACTCACAAACAACCACAGCAGGAGTCAAGAGGAAAACAAGCAGTTATCACGATTCATGTCAGTTCTAGGAAACCTTGTTAAAAAAAGTCGAATGTTCACAATGACTTTCCAAAATGTCTTTTAAAGAAACTACTCCAGTCAAGTTGAAATAAATAAATTCTTCTAAAATCCATAGAAATTTGGATTCTATGAATAATCCACAACACGCTTAACATCAATTGTCTTGCAAACTCCAACCTTGAAGAAGTCAGTACCATTTGAAAAATGACAACTGTTGTTAATTACAAGGTAGTTTTACATCTTGAATAAATTCTGGAAATTCAGCAACATTAAACCCAATTCTAATTTCCAATTTAAGAACCCTGTTTGTTTGTCCAGGTAATCTTAATGTAAATAAAAAATAAACGACTTTTGTTAAGTAAAAAAGATGGAAAAGTACCCAAGTAATTTCAACGAAAAAACACTTAATCTAAAAAAAACACAAATATTAAAAATGGACTTAAACAACAATCAAGAGTTACTTACAACGCTCACAGACATGATTTTCATAGATTCTTTACAATTAGATTCTTACATCATTCCTAACTCGAATTTTTAAACATTTTGTGGCTAAATTTCCTAGTTGTTCCATCATTCCAACTATCCAACAGAATCCCTGATGTAAAATGTTCAAGATTTAGAGTCATAAAGATATTCAGCACAGAAACAGACCTTCGGTCCAACTCGTCCATGCAGACCAGATAACCTAAGTTAATCTAGTCCTATTTGCCAGCATGTGGTCCATATCCCTATAAACTCCCCTTATTCATTTACCCATCAAAATGCATTTGAAATGTTGTAATTGTACCAGCCTCCACCACCTCCTCTGATAGTTCATTCCACACATGCGCCACCCTCTGTCAGAAAAAGGAGCCCCTTACCTCCCTTTTAATTCTATTCTCTCTCAACTGGAGAAAAGATCTTGCCTATTCACCCTATCCATGCCCTTGATGATTTTATAAATATCTGTATGGTCATCCAGATGGTCAGAGAATACAGCTTCAGCCTATTCAGCCTCTCCCTATAGCTCAAACCCTCCAACTCTGGCAATATCCTTGTGAATATTTTCTGAACTCTTGCAATAAATGTTGCAATAAACGTTGGCCTGAAACACTTTATTTTTAACAAGTTTCTCAATCAACCACAATAGAAGTCTAAACAGAGGAAATAATAACTTGTTTTATTTTGGCTATGCGTTTTATTAACTGATAAATACCATTAAAATATATTTTAGTCTTCATTGAGAAACAATTATTGGGATCATTAATCATACAAACCTTTGTCAATTTGTATTTGGTCATCATCAGCAAAAACTAATTGGAATTTTATAGCAACTAAAGCATACTGAAACATCTTACGTTACATCATGGGGGGACAATATCAACAAAATATACTGCTAAGGCACATAAAAAAACATTGATGCTGATGACCAAAATTTTGGTCAATGTAGTCGTTTTTAATAGTGCTTTAAAAGCAGAATGAGAAGTAAATAGGCAAGAGGTTTAGCAGGGGAATTCTAGAGCTTCGGACCTGACAGCTGAAGGTACAGCTTTCGATAGCAAAACAATTAAAATTGAAAATGCTCAAGAGGCCAAAATTACATGAATGAAGATATTTCAGAAGGTTTTGAGGGTAGATGAGATTTAAGATGTAGGAAGGGAAAAGGCCATAAAAAGATTGAAAAACAAAAATTGGAATGTTAATATTGAGATATGCTTAATTCGGAGACAATTTAGGTCAAACACAGAGATGATAAGTACATTTAAGTATATAGAGTACAGATACTGATAGTGAGGTTATGGATCTTAGAATATGCAGGGCCAAGCAAGACAGTGTTGGAATAGTCAAGTCAAGAGGTAAAATCTGCCTATAAGAGGTTTTCAGCATGAGTAGACTTGAGGCAGGGGTGTTGTTATGGAAGTGGAGATACATTATCAGAAAGTTCACATAAGTATAGGAATTGGGTGGTCATGTTGCAGATATACAGGACATTGGTGAGGTCACTTTTGGAACACTGCATTCAATTCTGGTCTCCCTGCTATAGAAAAGATGTTGTTAACTTGAAAGGATCAGAAAAGATTTAAAAGGAAGTTGCCAGGGTTGGAGGGTTTGAGCTACAGGGAGAGGCTGAATAGGCTGGGGCTGTTTTCTCTGGAGCGTCGGAGACTGATGAGTGACCTTATAGAGGTTTTTAAAATCACGAGGGGCATGGATAGGGTGAATAGTCAATGTCTTTTAACCAGGGTAGGTCAATCCAAAACTAGAGGGCATAGATTTAAATGGAGAGGGGAAAGATTTAAAAGGGGCCTAAGGGGCAGTTTTTCACACAGAGGGTGGCGAATGTATGGAATGAGCTGCCAGAGCAAGTAGGTTAGTACAATTACAACATTTCAAAGGCATTTGGATGTGTACATGAATGGGAAGAGTTTAGAGGGATATGGACCAAATGCTGGCAAATGGGACTAGATTAATTTAGGATATTTGATTGGCATGGACGATTTGGACTGTTTCTGTGCCATGCATCTCTATAACTCTATGACTCTAAAACTTGGATGTTTTACGTTGTTTTAGCTCTATGACTCTATAACCCTATGTCCCAGGGAGTTCATCTTGGAGTCAAATATGATATCAATATTACAAGCAGTCTGTTTCCTCATCAGGTATTTGCCCGACAAAGCGATGAAGTTGAGTGTGACTTTGTGCAGAACACTAGGCATAAGGTGAGTCAGGAAAATCTTACCTTCTATCTGAAGCCCTAATTTTGTTTGCATTACACATTTAATTTTAATTTACTGGTTCAGTTCTAAATTTTGAAGGCCCTGTGCAAGTCATTTAAAAAGTTCAAAAAGTTATAAGGCTGAGTAAATAACTAGAAATGGCAAAGATCTGAGTGTTTTTTCAGAAGTGGGCAAAATATGAATTAAGGTATTGGAAAGGAATTGGGGAAAGCTATGCAGTCAAAACTGTGATGAGCAGAGGGAAAGATGCCTTGACGATTATAATTGTATTTGTGAAACCTAAAGATGAAATCTGTTGTTGGATAGCACCTGTGACCTACCATATATGAATAATGAACTGCATATTGTGGATTTTTGCAGTTATGAACTGTCACATGTCCATGGGGAGTAATGCAGGTGTTTGTTTTTGTGCAAGATGCACTTTTGCTGTTTCCACTATTTAAAGTGAAATTCACTTTCATGTTGGCGATACTGTTTGCTAGTTTATTTAGCTTTAATTTATCCAGTTTTTGATTTAAGTTATTTTCCTCACTTGGGGGATATTCAGTACACTTGATTATGTTGATTTAGCTTCCGTAAAAAGATCATAGCAATACTAACATAATTTTCTGTCAAAGTGACAATGATGCTAATGACCACCACAGTTGTTTATGGGAAAATGGTACAACACTCATGGCAAGAATCGAATACATGATTCTATGTCAATATCCAAAAATTGTTACCAGATTGCAATACTCCTCTGTTAACTTCATTAAGTCAATATTTTGTCATTCACTTCCCTGTTCTTCTCAAGGTCTTACTGTACTGGCCTATTAATTAACATGCTACAGAGTGTTAATATAGTCATTCAGTGTAAGTGCCTCTTTGACATTATAGAAATGAGAAGTAAAATGCAAACTCCAAACTGGCAAAGTGTCATTGTGAATAGCTTAAAAATGTGTTGCTGGAAAAGTGCAGCAGGTCAGGTAGCATCCAAGGAGGAGAATCGACGTTTCGGGCATAAGCCCTTCTTCAGGAATGATTCGTGAAGAAGGGCTTATGCCCGAAACGTCAATTCTCCTTCTCCTTGGATGCTGCCTGACCTGCTGCGCTTTTCCAGCAACACATTTTTAAGCTCTGATCTCCAGCATCTGCAGTCCTCAGTTTCTCCATTGTGAATCGCTTGTAGACTTGAAATATGTCAGGCCAAAGGGGATCTTATCCACTTTTGGATAATTAACAAAAATAATTCTTAAATTTGTTGGGGGAAATCAATGCCTTTAAATACTTCACTGGGTCTTCCTCAAAAATGTTTGCTGGCTGAGATTCACCAATCAGGTGCCAGTAGTCCACATGCAACCATATGCCACCACTCCCACTGTCTGTGGAAGCTGAATACTCACCAGAAGTCCAGGATCATTGTGGGGTCAAAGCCAATCTGAAGTGGGATGGAGGTCATCAGGTGGGTGTTGCAGAAGTAAGGGTTTTGAAGACAAGGCACAGTGTGGTTTTCAGTAGCCCCACCTTATTGATACCAGGTCCCTTATTTGCACACAAGGTGTCCAATGTTTTGGAAGCTTACAGAAGGCTGCTGACAAACCTGGCGAAAGTGAGGACTGCAGACACTGAAGATTAAGGTCAAGATTAGAGTGGTGCTAGAAAAGCACAGCAGGTCAGGCAGCAGCCAAGGAGCAGGAAAATCGACGTTTCTGGCAAAAGCCCTTCATCAGGAATGAGGCAGGGAGCCTCCAGGTTGGAGAGATAAATGGGAGGGCCGTGGGGCTGGGGAGAAGGTAGCTAAGAGTGCAATAGATGGATGCAGGCTGGGATAAAGGTGCTCGGTCGGAGAGGAGGGTGGAGTGGATAAGTGGAAAGGAAAATTAGCAGGGAGGGCATGAGGATGGTGCTGAGCTGGCAGGTTGGAACTGAGGTAAGGTGGGGAGAGGGGAAGTGAGGAAATCGATGAAGTCCACATTGATGCCCGGGGTTGAAGTGTTCTGAGGTGGAAGATGAGGTGCTCAAACCAAACAAGTATGCTGGATAGTCTTCTAATATTGTGGGATAGTTATGTGGCCAGTGCTAATTTACAATTTGCTCCCGAATAATGCAAGTCAATTTAATAAATTTGTGATTCAGTAGAAGCATTAGTATGCTGGTAAGCATGGGAATAAATTGAATACAGCGAGATCATACACATTGCTCTTGTGTGCTCCTGGTTTAGGCAAGGAAGGTAGCCAGAACAGCTCACTGCATCTCACTACATATGGCCACAGGATTTTGTACATCTACATAAATGAGGATGAATTATAGAGTCATAGAGATGTACAGCATGGAAACAGACCCTTCGGTCCAATCCATCCATGCCAACCAGATATCCCAACCCAATCTAATCCCACCTGCCAGCACCTGGCCCATATCCTTCCAAACCCTTCCTATTCATATTCATAAATGACTTTTAAATGTTGCAATTGTACCAGCCTCCATGACTTCCACTGGCAGCTCATTCCATACACATACCACCCTCTGTGTGAAAAAGTTGTCTCTTTTATATCTTTCCATTCTCACCCTAAACCTATGGCCTCTAGTTCTGGAATCCCCCACCCCAGGACTTTGTCTATTTATGCTATCCATGTCCCTTATAATTTTGTAAACCTCTTTAAGATCAACCCTCAGCCTCCAACACTACAGTGAAAACAGTCCCAGCCTGTTCAGTCTCTCCCTATAGCTCAAATACTCCAACCCTGGTAACATTCTTGTAAATCTTTTCGGAACCCTTTCAAGTTTCACAACATCTTTCCAATAGGAAGGAGACCAGAACTGCACACAATATTCCAATAGTGGCCTAACCAATGTCCTGTACAGCCGCAACATGACCTCCCAACTCCTGTACTCAGTACTCTGACCAATAAAGGAAAGCATACCAAACACCTTTTTCACTATCCTATCTAACTGTGACTCCACTTTCAAGGAGCTATGAACCTGCACTCCAAGGTCTCTTTTTTCAGCAACAATCCCTAGGACCTTACCATTAAGTGTATAAGTCCTGCTAAGATTTGCTTTCCCAAAATGCAGCGCCTCACATTTATCTGAATTAAACTCCATCTGCCACCTATCAGCCCATTGGCCAATCTGGTCAATATCCTGTTGTAACCTTCTTTGCTGTCCACTACACCTCCAATTTTGGTGTCATCTGCAAACTTACTAACCGTACCTCTTATGCTCACATCCAAATCATTTATGTAAATGACAAAAAGTAGAGGACCCATCACTGATCCTTGTGGCACTCCACTGGTCACAGGCCTCCAATCTGAAAAACAAACCGTCAACCACCACCCTCTGTCTTCTACCTTTGAGCCAGTTCTGTATCCAAATGGCTAGTTGTCCCTATATTCCATGAGATCTAACCTTGCTAATCAGTCTCCCATGAGTGAAGTCCATATTGATCACATTTACCTCACTGTCCTCAGCAATCCTCTTTGTTACTTCCTCAAAAAACTCAATCAAGTTTGTGAGACATGGTTTCTCACGCACAACGCCATATTGACTATCCCTAATCAGTCCTTGCCTTTGCAAATGTATGTACATCCTGTCCCTCAGGATTCCCTCCAACAACTTGCCCACCAGCGATGTCAGGCTCACTGGTCTATAGTTCCCTGGCTTGTCCTGCCCACCTTTCTTAAACAGTGGCAACACGTTAGCCAACTTCCAATCTTCCGGCACCTCACCTGTGACTATTGATGATACAAATATCTCAGCAGAGCTCTAGGGTACACCTGATCAGGTCCTGGGGATTTATCCACCATTATGCGTTTCAAGACATCGAGCACTTCGTCCTCTGTAATATGGGCATTTTTCAAGATGTCACCATCTATTTCCCTACAGGCTATATCTTCCATGTCCTTTTCCACAGTAAATACTGATGCAAAATACACATTTAGTACTTAGCCATTTTCTGTGGCTTCACATAATGGCCATCTTGTTGATCTTTGAGGGGCCCTATTCCCTCCCTAGTTGACCTGTTGTCTTTAATGTATTTGTAAAAACCCTTTGGATTCTCCTTAATTCTATTTGCCAAAGCTATCTCATGTCCCTTTTTGCCCTCCTGATTTCTCTCTTAAGTATACTCCTACTTTCTTTGGATTCACGCGATCTATCCTGTCTATATCTGACATATGCTTCCTTCTTTTTCTTAACCAAACCCTCAATTTCTTTAGTCATCCAGCATTCCCTATACTTACCAGCCTTTCCTTTCACCCGAACAGGAATATACTTTCTCTGGATTCTCGTTATCTCATTTCTTACAGCTTCCCATTTTCCAGCCGTCCCTTTACCTGTGAACATCTGCCCCCAATGAGCTTTTGAAAGTTCTTGCCTAATACCGTCAAAATGGGCTTTTCTCCAATTTAGAACTTCAACTTTTAGATCTGGTCTATCCTTTTCCATCATTATTTAAAATCTAATAGAATCATGGTTGCTAGCCCTAAAGTGACACCTCAGTCACCTGCACTGCCTTATTTCCCAAGAGTAGGTCAAGTTTTGAACCTTCTCTTGTAGGTACATCCACATACTGAATCAGAAAATTTTCTTGCGCACACTTAACAAATTCCTCTCCATCTAAACCCTGGCAGTCCCAGTCTATGTTTGGAAAGTTAAAATCCCCTACTATAACTACCCTATTATTCTTACAGATAGCTGAGATCTCCTTACAAGTTTGTTTCTCAATTTCCCTATGACTATTGGGGGGTCTATAATACAATCCCAATAAGGTGATCATCCCTTTCTTATTTCTCAGTTCCACCCATATAACTTCCCTGGATGTATTTCCGGGAATATCCTCCCTCAGCACAGCTGTAATGCTATCCCTTATCAAAAATATCGCTCCCCCTCCTCTCTTGCCTCCCTTTCTATCCTTCCTGTGGCATTTGTATCCAGGAACATTAAGCTGCCAGTCCCGCCCATCCCTGAGCCATGTTTCCGTAATTGCTATGATATCCCAGTCCCATGTTTCTAACCAGGCCCTGAGTTCATCGCCTTCCCTGTTAGGCCCCTTGCATTGAAATAAATGCAGTTTAATTTATTAGTCCTATCTTGTCCCTGTCTGCCCTGACTCGCTTCTGTTCTCAACTGTATCAGTCTCAGATTGATCTCTTTCCTCACTACCTCCCTGGGTCACACCGCTAACCCCTCCCCCCGCCCAACCTTACTAGTTTAAATTCTCCTGAGCAGCTCCAGCAAATCTCCCTGACAGTATATTAGTCCCCTTCCAATTTAGGTGCAATCTGTCCTCCTTGTACAGGTCACTTCTATCCCAAAACAGATTCCAATGATCCAAAATGTGAATCCTTCTCCCATACACCAGCTCCTCAGCCATGCATTCATCTGCTCTATCCTCCTATTCCTGCCCTCACTAGCTCGTAGCACCGGGACTAGTCCAAATATTACTACTCCAGAGGACCTCCTTTTTAAATTCCTGCCTAACTCTCTGTAATCTCCCTTCAGAATCTCAACCTTTTCCCTTCCTATGTCATTGGTTCCAATGTGTACAATGACATCTTGCTGGCCCCTCTCCCCCTTGAGAACATTCTGCACCCTCTCAGAGACATCCTTGATCCTGGCACCAAGGAAGCAACGCACCATTCTGATTTTTCGCTGCTGGCCACAGAAACATCTGTCTGTACCTCGGACTAGAGAATCCCCTGAAACAATTGATCTCTTGGAACCCAATGTACGCCTCATTTAAGCTAGAGCCGGAATCTTTTCGTCCAGTGAAAATGTTGGAAGTGAAAATACTCCCTTACCCAGAGCTTGGTAATGCCTAATTGGCCACTAATAGATTGGATACATGATTCTTGCTTTAGAGAGCTGCTGATCAGAATCTGGTATCTATCTAGAGCTTCAGTTCAACATGCAGTATTGGATTAGGAGTTACGTGTCGCAGGATCTTGTCAAGTGTCAAGCTGGCAGAGCCTGTCAAGTTGAACACAGTTTTAGAGCACATGGGGGTGAGGGAAAGCCTTGATGGGTACAAAGGGGAGAAAGTGAGGTCTGCAGATGCTGGAGATCAAAGTTGAAACTTTATTGCTGGAACAGCACAGCAGGTCAGGCAGCATCCAGGGAACAGGAGATTCGACGTTTCGGGCACAGGCCCTTCTTCTTCCTGAAGAAGGGCCTGTGCCCGAAACGTCGAATCTCCTGTTCCCTGGATGCTGCCTGACCTGCTGTGCTGTTCCAGCAATAAAGTTTCAACTTTGATGGGTATAAAGCCTTGGTGAAGGGACTTCCAGTGTATATGTAGTACCTTTTAAGATTGAATCCCACTGACTGCCATCTACATAGACAGGCAACCCTTTTACTACATTGGTTATGTTCTGGTGTGGGTCAAAGTGAAGAGCTACATTGGGCAGTAATTAATATAGTTGTGGTACAGGCAGGGGCAGATGGCAAGTCACCTATTTCATTTCATGAATACTATCCACCTTCTGTCCTGGTGCTAGGGAATGATAAAATTGATTGAACGTAGCAATCCCTTGGTGATGCACTGAAATATCAGCTGTGAAATGTACTCAAACTCTGGAGAGAAACTTAAATCCACCACCTTTTGACTCACACACAAGTGAAATGTGTAAAGTTTATTACAAATCTGCTCAAAATCGATCAAGCAAATTGCATTTTACTTTGCGAGTTAGACTTTCCTTGTTATTCTTCATCACCATTGCACATCAATTGAAATTAAATGAAAGTTTTTTCTTCCCCTCAGTAATGTCATCTCCACCTTCTGTCTTTGCATTCAATTCAGTTGCCTCTCCTGGATTATAATTCTCTAATTTCTGATAGAGTGAATGATGCAATGGGAAGTTTCTGATCCATGTTTTCTCAGCCTGCTTCAGTGATCTGAAACTTCAGTGGACACCATAAGTGTCAGACACTTTATTTCAAAGTGGAGCACGATGTGTCAACTTGTGTCTGATTGTGGTCAAAAGCTGTGGTGCTAGAAAAGCAGAACTAGTCGGGCAGCATCTGAGGAGCAGGAGAGTTGACATTTTAAGCATAAGCTCTTCATCAGGAATGTTGGTGGGGGAGATGCGGGAGTGTCCAAGGAAGCTGAGAGGTAAATGGAAGGAAGGGTGGGGCTGTGCGCAAGGTAGCTGTAGGTAAATAGGTAGATGAAAATGACATAGGTCGGATGGGGGGAAGGAAGATGGACAGTTAGGAAAGCAGGTAAGATAGTGCAAGAGGGTGGTGCTGAGTTGGAGGGTTGGTTCTTGGATAAGGTTAGGGGAGGAGATATTTGGAAACTAGTGAAATCAACATTGATCACGTGTGGTTGGAAGGTTCCAAGGCGGAAGATGAGGTGCTCTTCCTCCAGGCCTCGGGTGGCTAGGATTTGGAGGTGAAGGTGGCCCAGGTCTTATATGTCCTTGGTGGAGTGGGAGGGGGAGTCAAAGTGTTCAGCCACAGGGCGGTGGGGCTGCTTGGTGGGTGTGTCCCAGAGATGCTCTCTGAAACATTTGCAAGTTGGCGTCCTGTCTCCCCAATGTAGACGAGATCACATCAAGAGCAATGAACACAGTAGATGAGGTGCTTGGATCTGCAGGAAAATCTCTGCTGGGTGTGGAAGGATCCTTTGGGACCTTGGATGGAGGTGAGGCAGGGGGTTTTACTACCTCTTGCGTTGGCACCCCAATTTCCACATATTATCAAATGTGTTGTTCTGTTTCTTAAAGCAATGGAAAGTTTAAATTAATGTTCTTTTAGTTTTTGCCATCATAGGGTCTGTGACTCCTCCTTTCCTATTCTGAACTTGCACCAAACACATCGTCATCTCTTCAAAATCTTGTTTCCTTGTTCTTTTTCTTCCCTACTTCCTGTTTTTATCTCTGGATACTCCCCACACAAATACAGGAAAAATAATACTTGTCCATTCATCTTCACTCAAAGTTGTCCAGTGTATCAAACATTGCTGCATTATTTATGAAGAGCTTCTCTATGTAACTGACTGCAATCATAGGTCATGGTGTGTAACCCTTCTCCTTCTGTAGGAGATGCGGATTAGGTGACTACTTGCAATGCATCTCTGTTCAATACACAGTTCCATCACTATGTTTCCTGTACTTTTTCAATAGTCAACTAAGAAAACAAAGAATTGCAGAAGCTGGAAATCAGAAACAAAATAAGAAATTGATCAGAAATAAAATCAGTTTTGAGGAAAGGTCACTATGATCTGAAAAATTAATTCTGCTTTCTCTCCACAGACACTGACAGACTTGCTGAGTTTTTCCAACAATTTCTGGTTTTGTTTCTGTTAACTTCAACATTATCTTATATACTGTTGCAAAACAACTTAGCTTGGAAAGTATCTTAGCTTTCTCCTTGGCAGTCTGCAACCTTCTAACTGAAATATTAGCATCAGTAGTTTCAAACTTTGATGATATCCTTTTGTTTTACATCTCACATCTCATTCACAAGTTCTCTATCTCTCCAAAATTTTCCAACTTACTTTGCTTTTTTTGAATTTTTAATTGTCTTAATGCTTCTGTGTCTTTCATAACAGAGATCATTTATCACATAATTTCACCCAAATTAGTTTCTTCTAATTGATTGAAAAATAAGAGGCAGATGGGCATATTAATCCAATGTTGAAAGGGAACCACACTTAGCTGATTAATCTGTCTATACTCTCAACACATGCTAAATGCCCTGCTGTGTATTTTCAAATATTTTTCAAATTTCCAACATCTGCAGTAACACTTTGTATTAGATGCAAACAGCACGTGATCCTGACAGATCTTCCAACTGTTCTGATGCTTCTGTCAATTGTAACTTATTACTAACATCCAGCAACACAAACAGAAGAGGAAAATTAGAATTGAGGTAGAATTGAAATTTCTGCAGTAAAGATTTCATCCTAAAATACAGCCTAAAATACACTGTAAAAGTATGAAAGTTAATTGAGGTTGCACAATTGTATTTGAAGGGTTTTTTATTTGCAATTGTGCAAATTGCAGTAATTAAATTAACCAGAAGTTATAATATACATTTAAATAAATTACAAATGCTGGAAATTGAGAACTGCTGTGATTACACATATCCCAAATGTTAGTCAAATATTGACATATCTGCTGTCCACTTCTAGACGTTTCTGCTTGACCACGTTTGAATTACACTGTGAGCTGAAACTTGTCTATCGTTTGTAGTTTGTGTTGAAGAACTCCATAAGGATCATGAACTACTTTAGTCTTGTCTTCAAAACATAAATATTGCACAAGTTGTTACTTATCAAAGCTCAAGCAGCTGTTACGTGTTGAACAGAGCAGCATGTTCTGAATAAAGCCAGATGTTAATATAGTTCTATTAAATGAGAACTCAAACTCAGCCCTTTTCAAATGGAAGCAAAGGATGTGACAAAGGTGCTATTTGGAGGGATACAATCCAAAATGATAAAAATACCTAGAAGCAACAAGGAAATGAAAATTTGTGTAGAAATACCTAAGCTACCCCATGTAAGATCATTAATTCCCTTCGAGTTGAAACAAATATATTTCAAACTGTTTTGAAGCTTGAGGAAACAAATTCTATGCTCGCAATTCACTCACACTGAAGATTTACACATTGGGGTTGTTAGCTTTCACATATTATGACATGGAGACAGCCAAACTGAATCAACGTTTCTACCTCTGTGTTCACAGAGATCCTCAAAGATCCTCAAAATTGACCCAATAGTTCCTTCACAGAGTTTTGAATAACTAATCCAAGACGTTGCAACTAATCAATTCCAGGTGCTGGTTTGCATCATAAACAACAAAAAAGCAATTAATGAACAATCGAGTGAACTTTGTAGTGTGAATATAAACAAAAAAGCTTTGTTTCCAACCCCATTCACACAAAAGATATACAAGGGAGAAATAATTAAAAATAACAAGACTAGCCAGTTAACTTAAGTGGTATTCACGATGCACTGTTCAATGCGCATAAATCATAGTTTCTTGGCTGATTTTCCGAAAATGTCCATCAAGATCCCCTTTACAGTTCACCTAGATAAAGACAGTAATACTTATAACTTAATTTTATATTCTCTGAGCTTTGAAGAGCTTGTTATGAGAGGTTAGGCAGGGACCTTTCAAATCTTCTTGCTGTAGTATCAACAGCTAGTCTCATTTAACGCAAAAAACAGTGCCCAAAACCCAATTTAAAAACTCAGCAGTCCCTATCAGTCCGATCATCTCCTCCATGAGGTCCAAATTGCCATTCAAAATCTTCCATCTAATTGAGCATAAGCTATGTTCCAGACTTGCTGGAACCCGTTCCCAGGTGTTGACCTAATGACTAGCCAACTTCAACTTTCTGTTTAACATTATACTCTTCCTCAGTGACGAAGCATCTACAAAACCTTGATCAGGAACTAACCTGCAATTAGCTACTAGATGTGGCCTCACAAATAAGTAAAAGCTTGTTTGGTCTGTTTTCCTTTTAACACAAGCTGATATAGATGGTCTAAAAGTCATTTATAATTCACAGTTCCCAGTTCCCAGCTCCACACCAAAATTGATAAAATAATAAAATAAAAATAATGAAAAATCAGTGAGGGCTATAATAAATATGAGTGCTTCCATAAGCTTCAAGGAGTTCACAATTTGCCCATTGGAATCAGTAGATCAATGTTTCATTGGCAGGCCCAATGATATTCTATTAGGGACATCTTCTAATTGGAAAGAGGTGGAAAATTCGGCTTTTGGATCATGAAAACTATTTGCCCAGCTAAGGGATATGATATGATCCTGGGTAGGATGATGGGGAATCATTGATTGCTTACAGCGTAGAAGAAAACTATTAGTTACCCAATGAGTTATATCTGACAATCTGAAGGGACATATATTGAATGGCAGATTGATATTTCTCTCACACCACAAAAAACATTTAACACCTTTTTTTTGTTTTTAGTAGTTTTCAGAGGTCCATTTAAAGATATTCCATGAATTAATATTAGTTTTTTAAAGAGCCTTTTTTCCCTGAGGAGTTTTGGACCAGCACCTTGTTTGCTTTTACTGAGGAGACTGTAAATCTCCTAGTTATTTTTTAAATTAATATTATTTTCCCCCACACTATCGCCTAACAGCAGTAGTGCCTATATTTCCCCCAGCACCCATGTCGCATGTGTGCAGGTGAAGAACACAGTGAAGAACAACAAGTGCATAAACCTTTATTTATATTCCACTACCAGGAAGAAAGGAAACACCCGAGTGGCCAGTGACAAGCAGTGCCCTTCTTGACAAAAGCAATGCTGTGTGGTCAGATGGTGAAGGGATGGGCAGGAATTAAATCAAAATAGAGTTGGAGGGGGAAATAAAACACTCCACTCCCTGCGGCACCCACCTCTCCCTGAACAACTCAAGGGTGTTGGTGGACACTGCATGCTCCTTCTCCAGGGACACCCGGGAGGAGCTTTTTTTTATAAGCTTTCCCATAAATCTGCCAGTAATCAGGTTGTGAATTCAATAAACTGCTGAAATTGTAATTGATTGACAGTCAATGCAAGCCCATATGCAAATAGTAATTGTCAATAGTCGCTAACAACAAGTTAATGAGTTCAATTAAGTAGAAATGACTTATTGATTTTCATTGAGAAGCTCGCTATAGTGCTTTTAGATCATAGTAGCAGCAAATAAAGGGACTGTTATAACACAGTGGTAGTATCCCTACCCCTGGACCGCAAGGCCAGAGTTCAAGTCCCACTTGCTCCAGAGGTGTATAATAACATCGCCAAATAGGTTGATTTGGAAAATAGGATAATGAAAATTTTTAAAAAGTGAAAGCAGCAAAGAGTGAAATTGCTAGAATTCAGGATCCAGTGAATTTGAAATTCCTTTCTTCATTCAACAAGTGTGATTGATGATTCAGGAATTTGGATTGTTTGTTTCTGATATTTGTCTGCTGCAGGTGGGCTTTAATCCTCTTCAAGTTGAATTTCATGGAGGGATGACAATTAATTATGGCTGGATATCTCACCACTTTCCTGCCCCTGTCATGATTAAATCTGTGGTAAGAGGGACCACGGATAGCCTTCTCACTCTCTGGCAATTGAGTAAATAGTGCCAATTCAGGATCCTCATCCCACTGATGCTGATATTTATCCGATGGTACGTGAGGGATTGCTATGCAGAAAGCCTGAAAAGCGAATACTTGTGGACTTCTGGAAAGTCCTCTGAATCTAATGCATTTTTAAGTGCCTCACTGAGGGATCAAGCCTGTAAGGAGTAAAGTTAATACTTGCTCTGACTACTGTCTCACTTCCTCATGAACACAGCCCCACAACTCCCTTCTCTCTCTACCTCCAAATCTGATGGGCTTTGACCCATCAGTAATCTTGGACTTCATTGGGGTGTAGCACTAAAAGCAGCCACTGGCTGTTAGACAATAAAGTGCTGCTGACCTCTGGTTGATAGCTCTTGGAACGCACGACTTTCATTTCTGGGGTTCTTGACTGGTGAGAAAGTTAATGGTGCCCAGTTAAGTGTCGGATGGTACTTAATATGATAAGCCTTCCCATAAAGGGGTGAAACCGGTCTCTCGCCAATCTCCAACTTAGAATATAAAGCGGTCTCAGTAGTTAGACAAACAGTTGTGAAGCAAATCACTCTAGATTCTATATTGGTTAGGATATTTGTTCAAGCACGATCATTGTGTGCCAAAAGTGTGCAGAGGAGGCAGATCACAAGGTAAGTCACAAGCACTTTTGTTGGTCATTTATATAAATGATTTGAATGAGAATATACGAGGCATGTATAGTAAGTTTGCGGATGACACCAAAACTAATGGTAAGGTGGACAGTGAAGAAGGTTATCTGAGATAAGAAAGAGATTTTGATCAATTAGGTCATTAGGCTGAGGAGTAGCAGGTGAAGCTTAATTTGGATAAATGTGAGGTATTGCATTTTGGTAAAACAACCAAGGGCAGGACTTATATAATTAATGGTAGGGCCCTGGTTGTAGAACAGAGAGACCGAGGGGTTCAGGTACATAATTATTTGAAATTTGCATCACAGGTAGACAGGGTGGTTGAGAAGGCTTTTAGCATTCTTGCCTTCATTACTCTGACCTTTGTGCGTAGGAGTTGGGAAGTCATATCGAAGTTGTACAGAATGTTGGTGAAGTCTCGTCTGGAGTATTGTATGCAGTTCTGGTTGCCCTGTAACAGGATTCCAAAAGAATTGAACAGGACGTTGCTGGGAATGAAAGGCTTGAGATATAAAACTAGACTGGATAGACTGGGATGCTTTTCATTGGAACGCAGACGTTTGAGGGGTGACCTTATAGAGGTTTATAAAATCGTGAGGGGCATAGATAAGGTGAATAGCAAAGATCTTTCCCTAAGGTGGGGAAAAGACTTGGGGGAATATTTTTAAGGTGAGAGAAGAAAGATTCATAAAGGACATGAGGAGTTACTTTATTACACAAACTTGATTGAGTTTTTTGAAGAAGTAACAAAAAGGATTGATGAGGGCAAAGCGGTAGATGTGATCTGTATGGACATCAATAAGGCGTTCGACAAGGTTCCCCATGGGAAACTGGTTAGCAGGGTTAGATCTCATGGAATACAAGGAGAACTAACCATTTGGATATGGAACCGGCTCGAAGATAGAAGACAGAGAGTGGTGGTGGAAGATTGTTTTTCAGGAGGGCTGTGACTAGTGGAGTGCTACAAGGATCAGTGCAGGGTCCACTACTTTTCATCATTTATATAAATGATTTGGATGTGAGTATAAGAAATATAGTTAGTAAGTTTGAAGATTAAACCAAAATTGGAGGTGTAGTGGACAGCGAAGAAGGTTACGTCAGATTACAACAGGATCTTGATCAGATGGGCCAATGGGCTGAGGAGTGGCAGATGGAGTTTAATTTAGATAAATGCGAGGTGCTGCATTTTTGGAAAGCATATCTTAGCAGGATTTACACACGTAATGGTAAGGCCTAGGGAGTGTTGCTGAACAAAGAGACCTTGGAGTGCAGGTTGATAGCATAGTGAAGAAACCACTCAATATGCTTTCCTTTATTGGTCAGAGCATTGAGTATAGGTGTTGGGAGGTCATGTTGTGACTCTACAGGACATTGGTTAGGCCACTTTTGGAATATTGCATGCAATTTTGGCTTCTTTCTATTGGAAGGATGTTGTGAAACTTGAAAGGGTTCAGAAAAGATTTACAGTGATGTTGCCAGGGTTGAAGGATTTGAGCTATAGGGAGAAGTTGAATAGGCAAGGACTGTTTTCTCTGGAATGTCAGAGGCTGAGGGGTGACCTTATAGAGGTTTATAAAATCATGAGGGGCATGGTTCGGATAAATAGACAAGTCTTTTCCTTGGGATGGACAGGTCCAGGGTTAGTATGAGAGGAGGAATATATAAAAGGAACTTAAGGGGCAACATTTTCACGCAGCGGGTGGTACGTGTATGGAATGAGCTGTCAGAGGAAGTGATGGAGACTAGTACAATTGCAACATTTAAAACTCATCTGGATGGGTATATGAATAGGAAGGGTTTGGAGGGATATGGGCTGGGTACTGGTAGGTGGGACTAGATTAGTTTGGGATATCTGGTCGGCACAGACGAGTTGGACCGAAGGGTCTGTTTCTGTGCTGTACATCTTTATGGCTCTATGACTCTATGAGTGGTTAGTGTGTGGAATTAACTGCCAGAGGAAGTGGTGTATGCAGGTATAGTTACAACATTTGAAAGACATTTGGATAATTAAATGAATAGGAAAGGTTTGGAGGAATATGGGTCAAATACAGGCAGGTGGTCTGGTTTAGTTTGGGAACATAATAGTGTCGACTGGTTGGATCGAAGGGTCTGTTTCCAAGTTACATGATTCTATGAGTCTATGAATCAACATCGCATTTGGAGACAACACCTTCGTAACCTTAACTATGTGAATACGTGTTCACCACTTCTCAGATCTCCACTATTTAAAGGGATCATCAACTATTTACAAAAAGGTAAAGAACTGCAGATGCAGTAAATCAGAAACGAAAGAGAAGTTGCTGAAAAATCTCAGCAGGTCAGGCAGCAACTGTGAACAGAAATCAGAGTTAACATTTCAGGTCCAGTGAGGAATGGTCACCGGACCCAAAACATTAACTCTGATTTCACTTCAGACCTACTGAGCTTTTCCAACAGCTTCTGTTTTGATTGATTGACTTATATGTTAGCCCCTGGTTGATTTCCTCTGGCTGTTATGATTCTATGAGTGTTTGGGGCTTTTAATAATTTGTTTGGAATTGCAAGCTTCTGCAGGGAGTACAGTGGCAAGTGCTGAAAATGTTTTTGCTGACTCCAATATATGTTTGCAGCTGTGTTCCCTTTGGAATATAGCATCTTCTAAAGACTGAATAGAAGCCATGTTGAGCAGACCAGACTACTGGAAGTGGGAGAAGACAGGGAAGAGCACTCAACATGAAGCCGTATCTGCAAAAGCATTCAGGTAGAAATTCTGAATCCTTAAGGCAAGAATCTATGAGACATCTGCACCTCGGAAAACCATCTTTACTAAAATATGCCACTTTTGAAGCCACAACTGTAATATTATAGCATAACAAAAACCACATTGCCAAAACCATTCAGTTACAGTGGTAATGAAATTGTATATTCTTAGTTCCTTAATTCTGGAGTTGGATATATTTGAAACATCGCACTGTTGTCTTAGCAGGGTCACTGAGATTGGCTCAATGAGAGGTACTTGTATTTCTTGACCTCCTCCAGAATCTATTTCATATGTCTGCTTGTAATTATTCTAGTCAGGGAAAGGCAGACAGAGGTACTAGGATTACAGATTCCCTGTTCGTCAAAGTGCTATTGACTGCACACACATCACTTTCTTGGCACTGTATGTCAACTCTGCTATACATCGGGACAAAAGTGATTTCACTCCCTCAGCATTCAGCCCTTGTGTGACCATAGGCAATGAATCATGCAGAATGCCCCTTATCTTGGCAAAAGTTATGATACATTCATTCCGTAACAGTCCAATGTACCAGTTACATCGTGCTGCGATGTGAAACCGAAGTGTTGTTATTAAGTGATAAAGGCTATCTGTTGACAACAGGCTTCATGGCTCCAGTATACAGCCAACATGCACAAAACAAACTTACACTGAGAATCATATTTCCACACCAAATATAAAGGAGAAGACAGTTGCTATATTGGAACAATAGTTTTCAACTCTGGAGGGATGGTTCCTGGGGATTAGATACAGGAATTGGTTAAATCATTAAATGAGCATGAACTCAATCCAAGAACCCAGTCCCTTTCTCTGGATTACCATACTTCTTTATCTCTATAATTGTCCATATCAGAGGAAAGTTCCTTCATTGTCTTCAATGCTGTAGCACACTTTTTCCAATTTTTTTTTACAACTTATTGGATGCAGCTCAGGTTCAGGTTTTGTTCAGGTTGTGTTATGTTCAGGTTTTTACATTTTATATGCAACATTCTTCTACTCTATTCACATAAGCTCTGCTGTCTTCAGAATAACATCATCAGTTGCATCACCATTAGTTACATCTTCCATTAAATCAACTCTCCCCCAAGTTTCTTTCTTACTTGGTTTACAATATTCTATTTATTTTCTCTGTCCCTCATCCTGTGGTAATCACACTTGGTCTCACTTCTTGGCTTTAGTCAGCTCATTGCCTTCCTATTTCTCCTGAACATTCCTTCAGCTGTACTGGCTAGATACAAACTCATTATTTCCTGGTCCTCTAAGGAATGTTGCTTCCACATCCCTCATTCAGACTTTCTGACCTGGTCTCAAAGTGGACAGTTATATAGCCCTAGGTCTTGAATTATACCACTTCTGATGCCTTTTCCTGAGTCAGTTTTCCATCTCCTTGCCATTTTTGTAGTACTGAGATTTTGTGCTTTGCCTGCACTTTAACAATGGTAAATCTGTTTTCAATCTTTCCATGAGTATTTCTCTGTGAATATCCATTATTTAACATTCTATAGTAGAGTATTGCTAGTCTGCATTCTTGGGTACGAGTGACATTATTATTTTGACCACCCTCTCTGCTTCATTATTTCACTGAAGATAAATTGGAAAACCAATCTATTCGTAGGTACTTGCCACTGAAGTGAAATTTCTATTAAGATCTGTGATTTGAAATTATTTGCGCTAGGAAGCTATGTGTTGCTACATTTCAGTGCTTTAATTACTGATGCCATTGTAGATTTTGTAAACCTGACAAAAAGCTAGAAACTAAGTTTGCCAAATAATAGGAAAGGCAAATGGAATATTGGTCTTTATTTCAAAGAGAATGCAAGTAAGGAGATTTTACTAAAACTATACAAGGTACTAATCAGACCACAGCTGGAATAGTGTAAATAGTTTTGGACACCTTGTGAAATGAAAGGTGTACTAATATTGGAGGCAGTCCAGAGAAGGATCACTAGGCTCATCCAGGTATGGAGGTATTTTCTTTAAACGAGGGGTTGAATAGGTTGGCTTGTATCATTGGAGTCTAGGAGAATGAGATGAGATCTTATTGAAATGCATAATATTCTGGAAGGTTTTACAGTTGTAGGAAAATCTAGGGCCAGAGGATATAACCTCAAAGTCAGGAATCACCAATTTAAGACAAAGTTGACCTTTTCTTCTCAGAGGGCAGTGAATCTGTGAAATTATTTACCCCAGAGGGATTTGAAGGCTGAGTTGTTAAGTATATTCACAGCCTGAAATAAACAGATTTCTAATTGCTAAGGGAATCATTGATTATGAGGATAAGGCAGGGAAGTCTGATTGTCAGATCAGTCATGATCTCATTGAATGGTGGGATTGGCTTGTTGGGCCAAATGGCTTACTTTTCCTCCTAATAGTCTTATGGTTTTTTGATTCCTAACCTCCTTGTTTAGGGTCATGGCCAATATTTAGACATTTCTCATACCTCATTTTAGAGGGGAGAAGCCCCAGCTACAAAGTGAAAACTAATGAGAATAAGTCCCACATTGATTACACAAGAGTAACATTTAACTAGTCACTTGTGGATGGAAACTGCTGTTGATAAAACATCCAACTCATCAGTGGAAACATATTTTGATTCAGTTTGGTTTCTTTGCATCGCATTATTCCTCTCTTCAATTTTTATTTAACCATTGCTTTATTATTAGGTTTCTATTTCCAAATCGTTTGAATACAGTCTCTATAACCATGTACCCCTGTACAAACTTTGGTCTTATCTATGATTACTTCTGGAAGGATCATCTGAACAACCAGTCTAGATGGATGAAGGCACAACCACCACATATCAAAAGGAATGGGGTGCACCAGAAGGTATAGTCAGAGGAACATTGATTCCTGAGGGAAGATGACTCATTAAAAAATGGTACATTAATAGGGAGAGGCAAAGTTGTCAAAGAATTTAAGAAGAAAATACAAATAGTAGGAAGCTTGAAAATTTGTGGGTGATCAATGGATTATCAGAGGTGCAGGAGAGAGTACGGCAGCAGAGATTTAAATGAACTGAGGTTTATCGAGGATAGGATACTGATTAAGATGGATGTGGAATAGTTAAATCTAACAAAGACTACAACATAACTGTGTTTTCATTGAAAAGTAAGCTGACGTGCAAAAAGCCAGGTAAGGGTGTAAGAATCTTCATCCTGGGAAGCACATTGGTTCAAGTCATCTTATGGTTTTATCAGATTGCAAACAGTCTGACTTTGTCGAAGGAAGTGTGATTGAGAAGGATGGAATAGTTGACAAAGGATAACATTTATGGCAGGCCCTGAAGATATAGCTTTGTTCTTTCCCATGTTTATCTGATAGAAATTTCAGCAAATCAAAGTTTGAATGGCAGACATTTTGACAACACAAAGACAATGGAGGAATCAAGGCAGTGGATGGATTTTACTACATAAAAGAAGTGAAATGTTAGCAATAGTTTTCACTGTCAGTGACTTGTACTTCCACTTGAATGACAAGACTTAATGGTTATGTCCTAGGACCAATAATTTGGACTCCATTAAAATGTTTCATTGAAGCTCATCAATCCAGATCAATTCAAACAGTGGTATGAGCAGGTGAGGAGAGTGAAACGACTTCCCAATCTTAACCCTCTAATTCAAATAGAAAAGGAGTGTTTAAAATTTGAAAATATGGATTTACCAACCTATTGTATGGATTGAACTGTTTATGTGCTGGTTGAAAAGAATTAGCCAGACACAGTTTCCTGAGATTTTAATGAAGCAAGAGGCTAAGATTATTGTTCTTGAAAATGACCTGAGTAAAATGACCTAAAAATTAATATTTGCCCCAAGGAAGCAACTCAAAATCACCACACACAAATATCAGATAAATGTAAAGGCAAGCAAATATTACCAAAGCGATGTTATGTAAAATAAACGAGTCAGTCTACAGTTTATGGCTGGTTTTGTGGTCAGGCTGTAATTCACAGGCTTTTGGTTCACAACTGTGATAATGTCCCTTATTTTTTCCTCAGTGGAGAATATATCTGTGCTGATGAAAATGCCAGCAGGAGTTAGGAATCAGGAATCCTAAGTCTCACAGCTGGACCTGGCATGAACTATTTTCACGGGGGGTGAGATCATGAGCAATCTGTAGTCCATACATGAGCAAATCCCTGAGGCAGCGACTAGTTTAATAATCTGGATTCCCAGAAGTCTGCTGTCCTTGACGTTTTGGTGATACAATACACAGGTTTGCAAGGCACGGTTGAAGGAGCCTGGTGGGTAAGTTGGACAAACTGCTGCTACTGTGCAATAGTGATGAATAGAGGGAATGTAAAGGTGATGATCAAGTGAGCTGTTTTACCCTGCATGGGATCAAGATCCTTTGGTGTTATTGGAGCTGCACTCATCCAGAAAAGTGTATAGTATTCCACCATACTTCTGGCTAAACATAGAAAATAGATGAAGGAGTAAGTCAGTTGGCCATTCAATCCTGCTCTGCCATTCAATATGGTATTGGCTGATGATCAATCTAAATAGTCAACAGGCACCATGGATACAAGTGGTTAGTTACTCTTCACAGAACTCCTACCCTCTGACCTGCTGTTTTAGATTTAATGTATCTGTGGTGGTCCAGTTCAGTTTCTGCTTGTTGATAACTCCCAGAATGTTGATAACAGAGAATTCAGTAATGGTAATGCCACTGAATGTCAACGATGATGGTTAGATACTCTCTTGTTGGTGATGATTATTGCATAGCTCTTGTATTTAGGAACATTACTTGCCACTTGGCAGCTCAAGCCTAAAAGTTATCCAGTCCTTGCCTCATATGAACACAGATTGCTACAGTATCTGAGGATTCACAATTGTTGCTGAGCTTTGTACAATCATCAGTGAACCTCTCCATTTCTGACCTTACAATGGAGAGAATATCATTGATGAAGCAACTATCAGTTGTTGGTTCTGTGACACTACTCTGAGGAACTCATGAGCTGATGCCCTGAGGATGTGATATTTGACTCCATCCACTCCCCCAACAATCACAACCACTTTCCTTTCTGCTAAGTTTAATTTTAAGTAGTGAAAAGTTTCTTCATGTCTGCCATTGACTCCAGTTTTGCTGGGGGCTCCTTGATATAACACCCAGTCCAATTTTACCCTAACATTAAGCACAGTCATTCTCACCTCGTCTCTGGAGTCCAGCTTTTTTGTTCATATTTGGACTAAGACTGTAACAAGGTCAAGAGCTAATTGGCCCTGACAGAACTCCATCTGACATCAGTGAGCAGGTTATTGCTGAACAAATGTCACTTGATAACACTGTCATTGGTCTATTTCATCATCTTGCTGATGACTGGAATGATGATTGAGACTGCCAAAGCTTTCAACACTGTGAAGGAACTGTTTAGAATAATGTGTGAATTTAAAAATAAAGTGCTAAGTAACTACATATTTCATGTGCCTGTTGACATACGCTATAACAGGATTTATGCTGCAGACTAATTTCCCAAATGATCATCTTCACAATGGGGTGCCTATTAAATGAGCATTTTGATAGAGAGCTCCAACTGCTTAGTGAAGAGAAATGTTTGTTTACATGAGAATTAAGCAATTAGATCAAACATTTGCTCTCATAAGGATTCATTGAAAGAATTTCAATGTGTTGAGATATTTTTCCAATGGAAACAATATCAGTTACATAATTTATTTTCTGCCAGCTTGTCTGTGACAGTCTACCTAATTTCGATTCTAGGTGAGTTGGCATGGGAAAGGAAAAGCAAAGACTGAGAATGCACATTGCCTTGAGTTTGCACTAGATAGTTTTAGGGGTTCAAAAAGGCTAACGGGGTAGAAGTGTGGGGGCTGATTGATGGCATTGATTATGAGGACCAAAAGAGATGGGTAGGTGAGCATAGGATGGCATTAGCTGCAGAAGAGGGTGCAGTGAATGGATACTTTGGCACAACCTCGAATAGAGTGACATATATGGTATGATAGGCCATTGGTGATTGTAAATTGGCACAAGATGGCAGGGAGACTATGAGGGACTATGGGGAATGGGTGCTGAAGTACATTAACATGGAAGTTTTGGGTGCATTGGGAATATGTATAGGGCAACAGGCGAAGGGGCATGAAGGACAGTCGGAGACAAAGTTCAGTGTGGTGAGTAATGGTGGGAGTGTGGACTGCCAGGGTACAGTAAGGTGAAAGGGGACATGAACACGGGAGAGCACCTGGCAACAATACCTACCCCAATGCTGATGGTGTCCACTGTGACTGCATTCCTTGCCACGACTTATTTTTCTCTAAATGATAAATGTAGCTAGAAAATATCTGGGACAATGCCCAGGGTGGGCAGAATCAGTGTCACTTTGATGAACAAAAGTAATCATGTTGCCAGCATTTGCTTTGCATTGTGGGCCAATACGAAGCACCTATTCTTTTTGTTTGTGTCAGGTTTTGCAGGCTGGAGCAGAAATTAGTTTGATTGCTTGAGTGTATGCGATGTTCCCCTATGTGACAATGCCAAGATCCAGGTCTGCAGTAGACATTAGGGAAAGAGCATCAGAGACGTTTAGATGGGATATAGTTAAAGACAGGTAAACTGTGTGGCCTGTTTGTTAAACTGCAACTAGAGTGAGGAAGTGGAGTTGTGTGTACAAGGGAGTGCCAGCTATGCCAGCTATATGCTGTGAGCAGTGAGGCTGCTGTACCATAATGTTACTGGTGAGGAGCAAAGCCAGTCTACAAATGCATGTCCGGGTTTAGAGCAGCCATGTAAAATGGCATGGGTAAAAGGTTTCTATCTTTTGTTAGATATTCATTAAGTAGCAAATTGATCTGGAAACAGAAAATGTGAGCTAGAATTAGATGACAGTGATGCCATGGGACAGGGTAGGAAGTTGATGAGACAAGCTTGGTAAGATTCATGTAGCTGCATGGCAAAAATCCTCTAAAAAAACTCAACACAATTGATACTTAGTCAGACAAACATAAAATGCAGTCCAACATATCTGAAGCTTCAAATACTGTTCCTTATGAAAATAGTTAATACTTCTCTAAAATATTTCAGATTAAAAATAGTGCATGATGTAAGTGACAGAACTATCCAACCCTCACTTCCAAAAGAGACAAGTTCCAATACTGAGGAGCAATGTCAGCCTATGGATCTCCTTGATCAAACATCAAACAGAAATAACAGACAGATGAGCAGAACAAGGATGAAGGGCTTTTACCCAAAATATCGATTCTCCTGCTCCTCAGATGCGGCCTGACCTGCTGTGCATTTCCAGCCCACACTCTCATTCTAATCTCCAGCATCTGCAGTCCTCACTTTCGCTTAGATGATTCCTGAAGAAGGGCTCATGCCCGAAACGTCGATTCTCCTGCTCCTTGGATGCTGCCTGACCTGCTGCGCTTTTCCAGCAACACATTTTCAGCAAATGAGCAGAACAGGCAGCATCCGAGAAGCAGGAAAATCGATGCTTCAGGCAAAAGCCCTTCATCAGGAATGAGGATGAAGGGCTTTTACTCGAAATGTCGATTCTCCTGCTCCTCAGATGCTGCCTGACCTGCTGTGCATTTCCAGCCCACACTCTCAACTCTAATCTCCAGCATCTGCAGTCCTCACTTTCGCTTAGATGAGCAGAACACTTCAGCAACTTGCTGAACAGGCTGCTTACTGTCAACCCTAAGGTCATCAACCAGGTTCTTCAACAATCACTCTTTGGTATGTTTATCGTGTCTCCTTCTGTTGGTGAGATCCAGAAAAGCTTTTAGCAGATGAACTGCAGGCAAAGCTTTAGGAAAAAAACTGGAATCCTGATGGAAATTATTAAAGTAGCAGACCCTGGCACACTGGAGGTTTTCCATGATATTACTCTTGTTTCTTGAAGAAAATATGCCATATTACTTACATAATACCATTGTTGTTGCTCTGTACAAAAACAAATACAGCAAAGAAGAACGTGGCAATGACAGAGATATTTCAATAAACAATAGACAATTGGTGCAGGAGTAGGCCATTCTGCCCTTCGAGCCTACACCAGCATTCAATATGATCATGGCTGATCATCCTTAGTCAGTATCCTGTTCCTGCCTTATCTCCATAACCCTTGATTCCACTATTCTTGAGAGCTTTATCCAACTCGTTCTTAAATGAATCCAGAGACTGGACCTCCACTGCCCTCTGGGGCAGAGCATTCCACACAGCCACCACTCTCTGGGTGAAGAAGTTTCTCCTCATCTCTGTCCTAAATGGTCTACCCCGTATTTTTAAGCTGTGTCCTCTGGTTCAGCGCTCACCCATCAGCGGAAACATGTTTCCTGCCTCCAGAGTGTCCAATCCTTTAATAACTTTATATGTCTCAGTCAGATCCCCTCTCAGTCTTCTAAACTCAAGGGTATACAAGCCCAGTCGCTCCAGTCTTTCAGCGTAAGGTAGTCCCGCCATTCCAGGAATTGACCTCATGAACCTACACTGCACACTCTCAATAGCCAGAATGTCTTTCCACAAATTTGGAGACCAGAACTGCACACAATACTCCAGGTGTGGTCTCACCAGGACCCTGTACAGCTGCAGAAGAACCTCTTTGCTTCTATACTCAATCCCTTTTGTTAAGAAGGCCAGCAGGCTATTAGCCTTCTTCACTACCTGCTGTACCTGCATGTTTACCTTCATTGACTGGTGTACAAGAACACCTAGATCTCGTTGTACTTCCCCTTTACCTACATTGATTCCATTTAGGTAGTAATCTGCCTTCCTGTTCTTGTCACCAAAGTGGATAACCATACATTTATCCACATTAAACTACATCTGCCATGCATCTGACCACTCACCTAACCTTCCAGGTCACCTTGTAATCTCCTAACATCCTCCTCATATTTCACCCTGCCACCCAGCTTAGTATCATCAGCAAATTTGCTAATGTTAGTACTAATACCATCTTCTATATCATTAATATTTATTGTAAAAAGCTGCGGTCCCTGCACTGATTCCTGCGGTACCCCACTGGTCACTGCCTGCCATTCCGAAATGGAGCCGTTTATCACTACCCTTTGTTTCCTGTCAGCCAACCAAATTTCAGTCCATGTTAGTACTTTGCCCCCAATACCATGCGCCCTAATTTTGCTCGCTAACCTCCTATGTGGGACTTTATCAAAAGCTTTCTGAAAGTCCGGGTACACTACATCTGCTGGATCTCCCTCATCCATCTTCAGAGTTACATCCTCAAAAAATTCGCCCCCAATACCATGCGCCCTAATTTTGCTCGCTAACCTCCTATGTGGGACTTTATCAAAAGCTTTCTGAAAGTCCGGGTACACTACATCTGCTGGATCTCCCTCATCCATCTTCAGAGTTACATCCTCAAAAAATTCCAAAGATTAGTCAAGCATGATTTCCCCTTCATAAATCCATGCTGACTCTGACCTATCCTGTTATTACTATCCAGATGTGTTGTAATTTCTTCCTTTATAATAGACTCCAGCATCTTTCCCACCACTGAGGTCAGACTGGTCTATAATTTCCTGCTTTCTCTCTCCCACCTTTCTTAAAAAGTGGTACAACATTAGCCACCCTCCAATCCACAGGAACTGATCCCGAATCTATCGAACTCTGGAAAATAATCACCAACGCATCCACGATTTCTCGAGCCACCTCCTTCAGTAGCCTGGGATGTAGACCATCAGGCCCCGGGGACTTATCAACCTTCAGACCTAACAGTATTTCCAACACCAAATCCTGGCAAATATAAATTCCCTTAAGTTCAGGTCCTTCAGCCACTGTTACCTCAGGGAGATTGCTTGTGTCTTCCCCAGTGAACACAGATCTGAAGTACCAATTCAATTCTTCTGCCATTTCTTTGTTCCCCGTAATACATTCCCCTGTTTCTGTCGTCAAGGGCCCAATTTTAGTCTTAACCATTTTTTTGCCTTTCACATACCTAAAAAAGCTTTTACTATCCTCCTT
>NC_057723.1:54703539-54717877 GCF_004010195.1 Chiloscyllium plagiosum | reverse complement strand
TGGATCTGACGAGGGAGTCGCGGAGGGAGTGGTCTCTACGGACAGCTGATAGGGGAGGGGAGGGAAATATATCCTTGGTGCTGGGGTCTGTTTGGAGGTGGCGGTAGTGACGGCGGATGATGCGCTGTACATGGAGATTGGTGGGGTGGTAGGTGAGGGCCAGTGGGGTTCTGTCCTGGTTGCGGTTGGAGGGGCGGGGCTCAAGGGCGGAGGAGCGGGAAGTGGAGGAGATGCGGTGGAGGGCATCGTCGATCACGTCGGGGGGGAAATTGCGGTCCTTGAAGAAGGAGGCTGTCTGTGTTGTGCTTGAATTTCTCCTCAAGAATTTAAATCCTTGCTTCCTGCATCAGTTCCCCAGCCAAACGTTCAAGTCCATTATCTCCCTGTTTCTGCCCTCACCAGCCCGAGGAACTGGAAGCAAACCGGAGATAACCACCCTGGACGTTCTGCTTTTCAGCCTTCTTCCTAGTTCTCCGAAGTCCCGCTGTAGTATGTTCCTCCTCTTCTTCCCGACATCATTTGTGCCGACATGTACCACCACCTCTGGCTCTTCATCTTCGTCCTTGAGGATTTCCTGCACTCTGTCTGTGATGTCTTAAACCCTGGCACCAGGAAGGCAACACACCATCCTTAAGTCCCGCATGCTGCCACAAAAACCCCGGTCAGTTCCTCTCACTATGGAGTCCCCTATTACCATGGCTCTGTGCGATGTCCGACTCTTCTGCTCTGCCTCCATGCCAACTTTTGATTGACAGACCTGGCCCCTTCGTGGACATCTGTCATCTGTCTCTACTGTTTCCAAAAGATTCAACTTGTTCCTGACAGGTACTTCCCCCGGGGTCTCTTGCACCTGTGTCCTCTCTGCCTTCCTCATCGTCTAGAACACACCCACTCAAATAACAATCACTTACCTTCCTGACCGGCTCTGCGCTCCAACTTCACTTCCGCCCAGCACCCGCTGTTCTCTGCTGCAAAAAGACCGTTAGTGTCAAGGTAAGTTCTTGCTTACTTGCATTATCCTGAACAAACATATCACTGTGGCTGAAACAAATCCTCCTGAGTTTCAGTGTAACTTTTACCCAAGTCACAGCACTGGGGATAAGATATCAACAGTGAGACAAAACCTGGAAAAAATGCCTCCAGCAGAACATGGTCCTTTACTTCAATGTTTTTGATCTTTCAAATCCCTTTAACGCAGTCAATGAGTGTATTTCTGGATAATCAAGTAACAGTGTGCTTGCCCAAAAACATTTGTCAACATAATACAGCTGTTCCACCATAGAATGGCAGGCCAGATTATTTTAAATAGCAAATCATCAGCTCCCTTTGACATCTTGAACTCAGTGAAGCAGGACTGCTTGTGAGCATCAGTCCTCGGTAACTTGTTCTTCACCTCTATCCTTAGCAATGCTATCAAGTAACTCTAAAAAGGAGTGTGCCTCTGATATTGTCCTGATTTCTCAGTCTTTGCCCTATTATATCTCTTTTCTAAAAACATAAAACTTCTGCAAAATCATCCAGGGAATCCTCTTATGCTAATGCTTGTATTCCAACAGCTCTGAAATGAAAGATTTGTAGATATTGATTGATATGATGTGATGGTGCCGGTGTTGGCCCTTATGGATATGAGTCCTGGCCTATATGTTATAAGCATACAAGGTAGTTGGAATAATTTCACTTGAATGCTTTTCACCATATTCTCAGCATCAGCTGGCATGATCAGATTACAAACGTCAAAATCTTATATTGATCCCTGTCAACAAATATTCACACAAGGTTCCTGAATGTACAGCTGCACTGGACAAGGCATGGAATTAAAATGGAGATCTGGAATTCCGCGATTGCTTCTGTATGGAGAGCTAGTGTGTGGCCAAAGACACAGCAGCACATGCACCACAAAGACTTGCTTTAGACAAACCTAAAACAATGTGGCATCAAGCTTAAGATGCTGGAAAGTTCAGCAAAAGAATGTAATTGCAGGAGAGCCCTGAGCCATGGAAATGTTATGACTTGTCAAAAGGAACAATGCCATTACTTCATAACTGCCCTGAACAAATGACAAAGCAGCATCTGTGCACATCACAACTTATGACATCCAATGTCCCATGATTTCCAATCTGTGTACCCAGACGGACGCTCCATCGCCATTGCCATGTTCATCATTGATCTACACCTTTATCGTCTTCTTTGATCTTGAAAGTCAGCTATCACCATTTACCATGAAAATTAATTGTCTATTGTTTTGATGTGGAGGTGTCAGTTGTAGGCCACATGTGTACCCAAATGGTTTATCTCTACCTCGTGCTTCTACTGTCTTATGGGAACAGTGTCTAGGAATAAAAGAAAGAACAGCTTTCATCTTTCATCACCATCTCAGCCTGCACCACCACCATTTTCCCAGCTTACTTAGATTATTAGAGTGTTGGGACATTCAAAAATTTGACCTCAAATAGTTTCTCAAATTCAAATTCAATTTAGTTTTTGTAACTTAGCCAGTACAAAAGTATGCAGTAAAAGCATTAGCAGGCTCTAGAAGAACTGAACCAAAAATTCAAAAGTACAGGATATTGTTTAACTTATGTACAGGGTATTTTCACTTTATATGCAAAGTGTCAACATTTTCTACAAGTTAACTGTCTGAAAGTTGTAACTACAATCTAAACCAAGTTTAATTAAAGTACACATTAATTAGTTGCAATTCATAAACTGAATACAATATATGAAGAACTATTGAATAATGCATCTGCTTCTGAAACAAATCTGTAAATATAATGAAAGTTACAATAGCCTTTTATATTCAAAGGTCATTACATCAACATTTTTAAGTATGGGCATTGGAGACATTAGTTACTAACTAAACTCATTGTAAGCTCCTCTTTTTTTATCAGAAGTCTTTCTCAGTTGCACATTTTGCTATGAAAATTTAACTTACATCATATTATAAAGAAAACATTTGTCCAACATACAAAGCATTTCACAGTCAGCAACAAGGAGATTCAAGTCATAGAGTCATAGAAATGTACAGCACAGAAACAGACCCTTCAGTCCAACCCGTCCATGCCAACCAGATATCCCAACCTAATCTAGTCCCACCTGCCATCACCCGGCCCATATCCCACCAAACCCTTCCCATTCATATACCCATCCAGATGCCTTTTAAATGTTGCAATTATACTAGCCTCCATCACTTCCTCTGACGGCTCATTCCATACACGTACCACCCTCTGCGTGAAGATGTTGCCCCTCAGGTCTCTTTTATATCTTTCCCCTCTCACACTAAACCTTTGCCCTCTAGTCCTGGACTCCCCCACCCCAGGGAAAAAAAACCTTGACTATTTATCCTATCCATGCCCCTCATGGTGGCCTTAGATTAGTTCATAGGTTGCTACAACATTTGTTTATTCTACAAAGAAAGGTTTAACACAGTGCAAATGTTATGATTGAGTAATTTGGCATGTGTGTGCCTGAAAATATCAATGCAATCTTCAAAATTGTCTTTGTTTAGTCACAATAAATCCTATAAATGTCAACAGTGAATTACCCCCAGTTAGATATTAATATAAATCACTGATGACTCAGTTCACCCAAAAGTTATTAATTTCCAGTTCCACACCATCTCATCAAAAGGAACATTTTTTGCCTTATTCCATCAAATTTGAAAAAATGAGGTTGATAAAGACATCAAAGTCCTATTCTGATTGATTAATTTGGGCTCATAAGGGTATACAACTAATATTAACCTGCTTATTATTTGGCACATATTTTGAGCAGATGCAATGCAAGTTTTAAAATGTTTATATTCGAAATTCAATAAAGTAAAGATTCAATTGCCACTCCTTGAGTGAATTGAATGATTATTGTATCTACTGAGCAGACAACTTGATCTTACCTTTCAACACTTGAACTGCATGTGTCCACATATTGGGATGAAATGTTTGCATCTGTTGTGGATGATGTGAAGGGGCTGGTGTTGGACTGGGTGTGGACAAAGTCAGGAGTCATACGACACCAGATTACAGTTCAACAGGTTTATTTGAAATCACAAGCTCTCAGAGCACTGTTCCATCATTAGGTGATGTCTTTCTGTTGGACTATAGCCTGGTGTCGTGTGACTTCTGACTGTCTTGCAGAGATTGTCGATGCTTTTACTGCACACTTTTGCACAGGCTTTTAAGTTACAAAAACTAAATTGGTTGGTACTGTTTAGAAAACTATTTGAGGTCAAATTTTTGAATGTCACAACACTCGAATAACCTAAGTAAGCTGGGAAAATGGTGGTGGTGCAGGCTGAGATGGTGATGAAAGATGAAAGCTGTTCTTTCTTGTATTCCTAGACACTGTCCTCACAAATCTGTATAGAAGCAAGAAGCAGAGATAAACCATTTTGGTACACACGTGGCCAATAACTGACAATGGTGGAGACTTCATTGTGTGTCGGTGGCACTGGACAAGTTACACTTCGGAATTTGGGAGGCATTTGTCCCAAAGATGATACAGTTAATCTTGGAATTAAACATATATGGGAATTAAAATCCTGCAAATCCTTCACCATTGCTGGCTGGTGCAGGGATGCAGTTCTGGAGCAGCAGCCTACGTGAGGAGCAACACACGGGTGAAAGCTGGCACGGGGAAACCAGTCCTGGAGCAGTGGGCAAATTGGGTAGTAGTCCCAGAGTAGTGGCCAGTGTCGGGGGAAGCAGTCCTGGATCAGCGGCCGGTTTCTGGGGAAGCAGTCCCGGAGCAGCGAAGATGTCAGGGGACGCAGTCCCGGAGCAGAGGTCGGTGTCAGGGGAAGCAGTCCCGGAACAGCGGCCGGTGTCAGGGGAATCAGTCCCAGAACAGTGGTCAATGTCAGGGGAAGCAGTCCCAGAGCAGTGGTCAGTGTCAGGGAAAGCAGTCCCGGAACAGCGGCTGGTGTCAGGGGAAGCAGTCCCAGAGCAGCAGCCGGTGTCAGGGGAATCAGTCCCAGAGCAGTGGTCGGTGTCAGGGGAAGCAGTCCCAGAGCAGTGGTCGGTGTCAGGGGAAACAGTCTCAGAGCAGCAGCCGGTGTCAGTGGAAGCAGTCCCGGAGAAGCAGCCAGTGTCAGGGGAAGCAGACCCGGAGCATCGGACGGTGTCAGGGGAAGCGGTCCCAGAGCAGCGGACGGTGTCAGGGGAAGCAGTCCCAGACCAGTGGCCGGTGTCAGGAGAAGCAGGCCCAGAGCAGTGGTCAGTGTCAGGGGAAGCAGTCCCAGAACAGTGGTCAGTGTCAGGAGAAGCAGGCCCAGAGCAGCGGCCGGTGTCAGGGGAAGCAGTCCCAGAGCAGTGGCCAGTGTCAGGGGAAGCAGTCCCAGAGCAGCGGTCGGTGTAAGAGGAAGCAGTCCCAGAGCAGTGGCTGGTGTCAGGGGAAACAGTCCCAGAGCAGTGGTCAGTGTCAGGGGAAGCAGTTCCGAAGCAGCAGCCAGTGTCAGGGGAAGCAGTCCCAGAGCAGTGGTCAGTGTCAGGGGAAGCAGTCCCGGAGCAGCGGACGGTGTCAGGGGAAGCAGTCCCAGAGCAGAGGTCAGTGTCAGGGGAAGCAGTCCCAGAGCAGTGGCCAGTGTCAGGGGAAGCAGTCCCAGGGCAGTGGTCAGTGTCAGGGGAAGCAGTCCCAGAGCAGTGGTCAGTGTCAGGGGAAACAGTCCCAGAGCAGTGGTCAGTGTCAGGGGAAGCAGTCCCGAAGCAGCAGCCAGTGTCAGGGGAAGCAATCCCAGAGCATTGGTCAGTGACAGGGGAAGCAGTCCCAGATCAGTGGCCGGTGTCAGGGGAAGCAGTCCCGGAGCAGCAGTCAGTGTCAGGGGAAGCAGTCCCAGAGCATTGGTCAGTGACAGGGGAAGCAATCCCAGAGCAGTGGTCAGTGTCAGGGGAAGCAGTCCCAGAGCAGTGGTCAGTGACAGGGGAAGCAATCCCAGAGCAGTGGTCAGTGTCAGGGGAAGCAGTCCCAGAGCAGTGGTCAGTGTCAGGGGAAGCAGTCCCAGATCAGTGGCCGGTGTCAGGGGAAGCAGTCCCGGAGCAGCAGCCAGTGTCAGGGGAAGCAATCCCAGAGCAGTGGTCAGTGTCAGGGGTAGCAGTCCCAGAGCAGTGGTCAGTGTCAGGGGAAGCAGTCCCAGAGCAGTGGTCAGTGTCAGGGGAAGCAGTCCCGAAGCAGCAGCCAGTGTCAGGGGAATCAGTCTCAGAGCAGTGGTCAGTGTCAGGGGAAGCAGTCCCGGAACAGTAGCCGGTGTCAGGGGAATCAGTCCCGGAGCAGTGGTCAATGTCAGGGGAAGCCTTCCCAGAGCAGTGGTCAGTGTCAGGGGAAGCAGTCCCAGAGCAGTGGCCAGTGTCAGGGGAAACAGTCCCAGAGCAGTGGTCAGTGTCAGGGGAAGCAGGCCCAGAGCAGTGGACGGTGTCAGGGGAAGCAGTCCCAGAGCAGTGGCCGGTGTCAGGGGAAGCAGTCACGGAGCAGCGGACGGTGTCAGGGGAAGCAGTCCCGGAACAGCAGCTGGTGTCAGGGGAAGCAGTCACGGAGCAGCGGACGGTGTCAGGGGAAGCAGTCCCGGAACAGCAGCTGGTGTCAGGGGAAGCAGTCACGGAGCAGCGGACGGTGTCAGGGGAAGCAGTCCCGGAACAGCAGCTGGTGTCAGGGGAAGCAGTCACGGAGCAGCGGACGGTGTCAGGGGAAGCAGTCCCGGACCAGCGGCCAGTGTCAGTGGAAGCAGTCCCAGAGCAGCAGCCAGTGTCAGGGGAAGCAATCCCAGAGCAGTGGTTAGTGTCAGGGGAAGCAGTCCTGAAGCAGCAGCCAGTGTCAGGGGAATCAGTCTCAGAGCAGAGGTCGGTGTCAGGGGAAGCAGTCCCGGAACAGCAGCTGGTGTCAGGGGAAGCAGTCACGGAGCAGCGGACGGTGTCAGGGGAAGCAGTCCCGGAACAGCAGCTGGTGTCAGGGGAAGCAGTCACGGAGCAGCGGACGGTGTCAGGGGAAGCAGTCCCGGAACAGCAGCTGGTGTCAGGGGAAGCAGTCACGGAGCAGCGGACGGTGTCAGGGGAAGCAGTCCCGGAACAGCAGCTGGTGTCAGGGGAAGCAGTCACGGAGCAGCGGACGGTGTCAGGGGAAGCAGTCCCGGAACAGCAGCTGGTGTCAGGGGAAGCAGTCACGGAGCAGCGGACGGTGTCAGGGGAAGCAGTCCCGGAACAGCAGCTGGTGTCAGGGGAAGCAGTCACGGAGCAGCGGACGGTGTCAGGGGAAGCAGTCCCGGAACAGCAGCTGGTGTCAGGGGAAGCAGTCACGGAGCAGCGGACGGTGTCAGGGGAAGCAGTCCCGGAACAGCAGCTGGTGTCAGGGGAAGCAGTCACGGAGCAGCGGACGGTGTCAGGGGAAGCAGTCCCGGAACAGCAGCTGGTGTCAGGGGAAGCAGTCACGGAGCAGCGGACGGTGTCAGGGGAAGCAGTCCCGGAACAGCAGCTGGTGTCAGGGGAAGCAGTCACGGAGCAGCGGACGGTGTCAGGGAGAGATCGATGTCAGGGGAATCAGTCTCAGAGCAGAGGTAGGTGTCACGGGAAGCAGTCCCAGCGCAGTGGTCAATGTCAGGGGAAGCAGTCGCGGAGCAGCAGCCGGTGTCAGGGGAAGCAGTCCCAGAGCAGTGGCCAGTGTCAGGGGAAGCAGTCCCAGAGCATCAGCCAGTGTCAGGGGAAGCAGTCCCAGAGCAGTGATCGATGTCAGGGGAATCAGTCTCAGAGCAGACGGTATCAGGGGAAGCAGTCCCGAAGCAGCAGCCAGTGTCAGGGGAAGCAGTCCCAGAGCAGTGGTCAGTGTCAGGGGAAGCAGTCCCAGAGCAGCAGTCAGTGTCAGGGGAAGCAGTCCCAGAGCAGTGGTCAGTATCAGGGGAAGAAGTCCCAGAGCAGCAGCCAGTGTCAGGGGAAGCAGTCCCAGAGCAGTGGTCGGTGTCAGGAGAGGCAGTCCCGGAGAAGTTGCCGGTGTCAGAAGAAGCAGTCCCGGAGCAGCCGCGGCTGCTGTCAGGGGATGCAGTCCTGGAGTAGTGGCTGGTGTCAGGAAGCAGTCCCGGAGCAGTGGCCGGTGTCAGAGGGAGCAGTCCCAGAGCAGCAGATGGTGTCAAGAAGCTGTCCCAGAGCAGCAGCCAGTGTCAGGAAGCAGTCTAGGAACAGCAGCTGGCACAGGGGAAGCAGTGTCCGTCGGTGGGTCACGTGGGGAGTGAGTCCCAGGTGGAGGCCTGCATGGGTGTGAGTCCCGAAAGAAACATACCTTAGGGCAGCTGAGAGCCAGTGTGCAGCTGACTGGAGGCTTGGAACAGTTCCTGGTCTGGGTTTGGCTCGGGCCATTAGACCTCATGTGGAAACCCCTGCACTGAGATACTGCAATGTAATTTTTATATGTAATTTGTTTATCTGACTGTAATGTCAATCCTTCACCTATGTCTTATTTCTAATTTGTTCTTTAAACACTGTAAAGTAATTTAACTAATTTTTTTTATGCTTCTTTTGAGTTTAAGGTTTGTACTGGGGTACTTGTACCTAAGATGACACCATAAGAGGCGACATTGTAAAACATTTCACTGTACTCCAGTACACCTGACAATAAAGGATATTTTATTCTATTCCATCCTATTCATTGCTAGGGCAAAATTCTGAAATTTCTTATCTACCAATGGTTATATTTACATCATATTACCAGCAATGGTTTAAAGCAATGGCTATCCGACACTTCAACAGTAATAAGGGTGGGCAAAAAATGCCAACCTCACTATTGATATCCACATCCCAGGAATGATATTTCTTGTTTAAAATTCTGGAAATGTGAAGCAAAATCAATGAAAACTTGAGAAATAAGCATCTTATCAAAGAATCTTTGTTCATTTTCCAAATGAACACTCCATGTCTATTACAAGATGCAGTAACTGGAGAACATAGAGTAAGTCTTTCATTCTTCTTGCCTTCTTAGCTGAAAGATGGTGTTGGGAAGTGGCACAGTTGGAGGTCGAGGGATATAATTTTGATGGATGGTCATGATTCCGTGATCCAGTTTAGAAGTCTTCCGGTATACATTGCTACTAACGTCAAAATTTTATTACTCAAGATAAAATTAACATATTTAATAAGATATTATAGAAAAGTCTTCAGATAAATTATCTATACAAACCCCTTAATTCATAACCTTGCTTTCCCAGCATATGAACACTCACTCTACATTGTCCACTAGTTATATCTTCTTATATAATAATAGGAAACAACGAACTTCAGATGCTGCAGATCAGAACCAAACAAAATTAGAAATTGCTGGAGAAACTCAGCAGGTCTAACAGCGTTTGTCAAGAGAAAATAGATTTAACATTTTGAGTCTTACAACCATTCTTCATTTATATCTTCTTTGCTCTTTCCATTGGACCAAAATTTAATCAAATACAGCCCATTGGATTATTTTAGCAAACTAATTAAAAATAATATATTACATGAAATCATTTTCAAGAATTCTTTTCATTTTCCAATTAGATGGTTTTATATATTTCCTAAACTACAATTTCACAGGTTTATTTTATCTATTTGAGGAAATATGTTCCAATTGCAGAGGCTTTCTGTTTAAGCTTTTTCAGGCAAAAACCAATGTGAAGTTTCTCCAGCAATTTCCATGTACGATAATTGATATTCTCGTTCTGCTGGCCTAGAAACCTCCTGGGAGCTTTTACTTCAATTCATTTTTCATTTCAGCTCTGCAAACTTTGCTGATTCAATAAACAAGCATTAGAGCATAACCAGACAAACTTATTCCCTGAGAAACACCAAACATTGAAAGAAATATTCCAGGATAACCATAACTATTATCTTTCGCTTGTTTATTTGAAAGCTTCTCATCATGTTACTTACAACATGGGGAGCCAAAATAAAAATTGTTAATTCAGTCTTCAGCTGCTCCTTTGTTCTTGCGAAATCAATATAATTTGTTTAATTAACAAAATGAAGTGCATCTATTCTGTAAATCCTACCGAAGAATTTTTCATCACACCTTGGTTTTACAACTCAATTAGAATAATGAATAATGTCAATTTCTGATGTTTGTCTCATTGACATACTGTGCACTATCTAGCCTCTGCTGGTAGAGAGAAATGATTAGAGTTGTACATGAATCTGAGCCAATGAATTAAGCAAATAGCTGGTGAATTTTATTAAATCAAGCCAGAACTGATTTTGTCTTTCCAAGTTCTGTTCTGTTGCTTACAAGGTCACAACTTTACTACAGTGCAGTGATGAAAGTGGAAGTAGGTTAGGTTAAGAGTTGCATTATGTAATGCTATAATATTCCACATTGTTATTTAAATATTCTAAAATGTGCATTAGTGAACAACAGTGTAACATCAGTTTGAGCTGTTTTGGTGATATTGAGCTTGCTGGTTAACAGTGCAATCAGAACATATTTAAAATGAACAATTGCAGTAGTTTAGAGTTAAATATAAGCAAAACTAACAAACAAAAATAAAATTATGCATCAATCTTCACATCTAAAATTGAACAGATGATTTAGATATTGATACATTCTATGCAACTGGCACTTTATATCAAGGTCAAACATTTAACAGCTGTAACAATGAGGCTGGCATTAAATGCGTATTTATATAGAACATGTAATTTCTTTCCCAGGATGACCATGACATACTTTCATTATTTACATTATACGTCCCAAGCTGCCTTGAAAAATAAGTGATTGATCTTTTCTTTACTCCTTTAGCATTTTTTGTTTTATTTTTATCTCCATCTATGCCAGGAACATTCTGTCATCAATGTTGTTATGAAGTCAAAAGAGTGTATGGTCACTTTAAGAGAGAAGTGTCTTTTCTGAGCTTAGAGGTTGTGACAGCACACGTGTCTGTGACTAGCTGAAAGGTGCAGAGAGCACTGAGAATTGGTGATATGTATCAATCAGCTTGGGATTGTGTTTTGAAATTAAGGCAACCAGATCTAAATTTAATTTAGTTTAAATTATGCCCAAGAGAGAAAAGAAAGGAGAATTTTTTTTTGACTATTACAACAAATACAAAACCAATGTAAAAAAACCCTACTGATTACATAGATAAATACATAATAACTAATAACTAACTAAAAACAAGGAAAATCATAACAATAATAATAATAATGACAATGATAACACAGCTCAACAGAACAAGGCAATAGTCCTCGACCATCTAGTGCATACATTTATGTATATTCATACATTCGTAGTTCCTTCTCTCTGGATGCCAGATTCATTAAACAGAATCGCTGTGGCTATATAAAGGCTCTTATTCGTTTGGTGGGCAAATCTGTACCCAGGTAGTCCAAAAAAGCCCACCACACCCTTTAGAAATGCTCAGTTTTATGGTGCACCATATTCGTCAGAAAGCCCAAGGGGATGTGCTCCATGACTAGCTTACACCAGCCCACCAGCCCTGGGGGATTTTCCAACACCCACCCCTAATAGAATGTTCTTTCTTGCACAAAAGTGAGGATACTGAAAAGCCTTTTTTTATGTGCATCAAATGGAAGTGAATTAATAAGGCCAAGAAGAAGAGATACCGGTCCATCTCCACCTCTGCTTCCAAGACCTTTTCTATTTTGAATACCATAATGCTCCAATATGCCTGCAATCTATGGCAGGACCAGAGACAATGAGTGAGCGTACCCAAACTCACCTTGCATTTAGGACACATTGGATATACTACCACTTTAAATTTTGCGAGGTGATCTGGAGCCAAGTGGACCCTGTGGTGAAGCTTCAATTGCAAGGCGTGGGTCCTGTTGCAAATCGAGAGCCTTCTTGTATTTTCCCAGATATCCTCGCATACTTCAGAAGAAATCTCAATTTCCAGCTCCCTCTCCCATACCTTAGAGAGCCATTCGGACTGTCCAAGGGACCTTCTCCCAAAAGGTGATAAACATTGCTAACAGAATGCTCAGCGCTCAACACCCTCTTCTCCATGTCAGACCTATAAGAATCAGTTAGAAGTGTGGTCTCTTTTTGTCTGAAATTTCTAATTTGAGAAAAATGGAAGAGGTCCCTACTGGGCAAATCATATTTCTGAGCCAATTGGTCAAAGGACATCAATATGTCCCCTTAGTATAAATCACTCAAGCAAGACACACCCCTAGCTGCCCATTGTTTAACCCCCGAGTCCATCATCCCTGGCTGAAAACCCGGCATACTAACAATGGGTGTAAAAGATTATGTTTTAGCAATATTGCCCTCACTCTGACGTATTGCCCTCTACGCCTTGGCAATACTAATAACTATTGGTCTTTGGCAATATTCCTTAACTGCCCCTCATTTTGTCCAAAAACAGCAGGCTAATAAGGGGGCATCTTGCCTGAGATGCTTCGATATCCAACCAAAGTAAGTGAAGGTCCCCTGGGCCCAGTCATTCACGTAGGACAGCAACAAGCTTAATTAATAGTTTTTTGATAATTGGGAGGCCCACTCCTCCCTGACTGTAAGGTAACTGCAGTTTAGTCAGTTTAATCAGGGGTCGCTTGTGATACCAGATAGAGGAACTGAACCAGCCAATCTGTCTTCTAAATATTTGCTTAGTAAAAAGCAGAAGAAGCATTCGCATCGGATACAACAAGCAGGGCAGAATGTTCATTTTAATGAAGGCTGTCCAACCTAACCAAGAGATCGGAAGCACCTCCCATCTATGAAGGTCCTGCTTGACTCTGTTGAATAAATGGACAAAATTGATTTTAAATAGCCGATCAAAGACGGGAGTAAGAAAGCCCTCCTGAAACCATCTAAAGGGAACTGAGATCCAGCCTCAGGATCAGGCACTCTCAATAGACCAACCATGGACATGGCCTCTGATTTCGCAAAGTCGATCTTTAATCTAAAAAGTTACCAAATAAATTAACGCATTGTATCAGATGCAGCACTGAAACTGCTGGGTTTGACAAAAAGACAAGGACGTCATCCGCATACAGTGCGATCTTATGTGACTTTGTCCCCACTTCTGGAGCGGATATGTTGGGATCCCTACATATTGCCTCCATCAGCAGTTCAATCACTAATGTGAAAAGCAACAGTGATAAGGGACAGCCTTGCTGACTGCCCTTATAAAAATTGAAATTGCTTGACCAGACACCATTGGTGAGGACCGTGGCAAAAGGATCACTATACAAAGCCTTGACCCATCTGATGACGGCCTCATTCAAGCCAAACTGCTTTAAAGTATAAAAAAAAGTATAGCTACTCGATCTGGTCAAATGCCTTTTTCACATCTAAAGAGATCACCAATCCCTGTACCGATCACTGTTGACATACTTGGGTCATATTAAGTAATCTTCTGATATTATTCAGCGATCTGCAATCTTTTATAAAACCCCATCGGGTTCCTTAATGATGGAGGGCAGTACAGTTTCTAGCTTTAGTGCCAAAATCTTAGATAGGATTTTGAAATCGACATTCATGAGTGAAATGGGCCTACAGGAAGCACAATCCTCCGGATCTTCTCTTTTCTTAAGGATGAGAGAGATGTTCACCTCTCTTAGAGATGGTGGGAGGAGACCATGACTGTGTGAGTCGTCGAATATACTAAGCATCAGCCCTGACAACATACTTATAAATTCCTTATGGAACTCACTGAGGAGCCCATCAGGACCAGATGCCTTTCTATTCTGGAGCTGCCTCACAGCCTGCTGTACCTCTTGATCTGACAATAGGGCATTGAGGAGAGACTCTTGTTCAGGGGTCACTCCTGGAAGGTCCATATTCTTAAAAAGAGACTCCATCCTAACCTACCCATCCTCACAACTTTCAGTTTGGAGGAATATTTCCGAAATATTGCACTAATCCTTTCATGGATTAAATTTCCAGTATCCTCCCTGATTGAGGTAATGGCTTGGGGGACACTCCTTTTCCTAGCAAGGTATGCTCGGTACTTGCCCAGCTTATCCCCATGCTCAAACAGCCTTTGACTAGAAAATGTAAGCCCCCTCTTGGCTGTCCATGTGAGCATGGAGCTTAGTGTAGACAGAAGCTTTGTGATCCTCTGCAGTTTAGCCAGTGAGGGTCTGTCAAAGTATACCTTTTAGAACATAGAACATAGAACATAGAACAATACAGCACAGAACAGGCACTTCGGCCCACGATGTTGTGCCGAACATTTGTCCTAGCTTAAGCACCCATCCATGTACCTATCCAATTGCCGCTTAAAGGTCACCAAAGATTCTGACTCTACCACTCCCACAGGCAGCGCATTCCATGCCCACACCACTCTCTGGGTAAAGAACCCACCCCTGACATCCCCCCTATACCTTCCACCTTTCACCTTAAATTTATGTCCCCTTGTAACACTCTATTGTACCCGGGGAAAAAG